>NW_006922815.1:191228-196199 GCF_000298275.1 Orycteropus afer afer | reverse complement strand
TTCAAAAGAGAAGAACATAGCAATTTCTTGAAATTATCCTTGATTTAGACATGAGAAACTTATATATACGTTTGTTTCAGTAGAAAGCAAAGTATCATTCATTTCCCATAGACTAAACACGTGTTTTCGAGTTGCACATGTTAAGGTGAATTGAAGGCATCATATTGTTTTGGCCTTTCCAACAGAAACTTAATATACACGCCTGACAATGTTACAAATACATCCTCTGATTAAGTTGACAAAGTGTTATTCTGGGCACTCTCATACATGCGTTTGTAAGACATTTCCATCTTACAGCACTTTCACTTGATTTACAAAATATATTTCCTATATCTTTGTGTTAGTTGAACTCAATGTGCCATTCACTTCCTTTGATCTGAATTGTACATTTTAACCATTTCCTGCTAAAATGTAGGTTGACGAATACTTGTTTTCCTATCGATTTGAACAGTAACATGATTTACATGGCTCTGAATGATACACGTACATTCTCTGTTTAGGTTCAGAAAGTGTGGTATCTCTCTTTCATTTACTTACAAACGAGTAGGACATTGCAATTTCTTGAAATTATCCTTGAGTTGGACATGACAAACATATTTATACTTTGTTTTCAGGAGAAAGCAAAGTGTGATTCACTTTACCTAGATTAACCATGGGTTTTCCGTTTCACTTGCTAAGGTGAATTGAACGTATCGTGTTTTTACTACTTTTTCAGCAGAAACTTGATATACACATTTGACAGAGTTACATACACATTCTCTGACTGAGTTAAGATATGTTGTTGCAGCCACTCTGATACATGTGTTTGTAAGTGATTTATACCTTACAGCATTTTCACTTCGTTTACAAAACATAAATATTTAACATGGCTTTGTGTTGGATGAATGCCATGTGTCATTCAATCCTTTTGATGTAAATTGTACATTGTAGCCATTGCCTTCTAAAACGTAAGTTGACGAATCCTTGTTTTGTGATATTTTTGAACAGTAACATGATGTACTTGGTTCCAAATGATAAACGTAGGTTCTCTGATTAGGTTAACAAAGTGTGGTAACCCCCTTTCAGGTATTTTATGATTGCTTTAGACATGAGAAACTTCTTTATACTTTGGTTTCAGTAGAAAGGAAAGTGGGATTCACTTCACCTAGATTAAACATATGCTTTCCAATTGCACTTGCTAAGGTAAATTGAGGGCACTATACGTATTTCTAAGCTTTCAACAGAAAATTAATATACACATTTGAGAAATTTACATATACATTCTGTGATTGAGTAAACAAATTATTGTTGTTTTCACTATGATCCATGCGTTTGTAAGAGATGTACTCCTTTGAGTATTTTCACCTGGTGAACAAAGCGTGAGCATTTCACATATCTTTGTTTTAGTTGAATGCATTGTGCGATTCAATGCTTTTGATGTAAATTATAAATTTTAACCACTCCCTGCTAATATGTAGGTTGACAAATACTTGTTTTGCCATAATTTTTGGACAGTAAACATGATTTACATGGTTCCGAATGATACAAGGACATTCTCTGATTAGCTTAAATAAGTGGGGTAACTCCCTTTCAGGTATTTTCAAAGAGGTGGACATTGCAATTTGATGAAACTATCCTTGATTTAGACATGACAAACTTATTTATACTTTGGTTTCAGTAGAAGGAAAATGGGATTCCCTTCATGTAAATGAAACATGTGTTTTCCAGTTATATTTGCTAAGGTACATTGAAAGCACCATAGTTTATCTACGTATTCAAGAGAAATTTAATATACACATTTGACAATATTACATATACATTCTCTAATGGAGTAAACAAAATGTCATTGCTGCCGCTGTGATACATGCGTTTGTAAGAGATTTACAATTCCAGCATTTTCACTTGATTTATACAGCGTATTTGACATATCTTTGTGCTAGTTGGCTGCAATGTGCGATACACTTCCTTTGTCTTAATTGTACATTTTAACCATTTACTGCTAAAATGTATGTTGACCAATACTTCTTTTGCTATAGTTTTGGAACAGTAACATGATTTACATGGTTCTGAGGGATACACGTACATTCTCTGATTAGCTTAACAAAGTGTGGTAAATCCCTTTTATATACTTTCAAAAAAGTAGAACATAGCAATTTCTTGAAATTATCCTTGATTTAGACACGACACACTTGTATATACTGTTGTTTCAGTAGAAAGCGAAGCGTGATTCCTTTCCAATATATTAAACCTTTGTTTTCCAGTTGCACTTGTTAAGGTGAATTGAAGGTATCATATATTTTTTGGCTTTTCCAACAGAAACTTAACATATACGTTTGACAAAATTACATATCCATTCTCTGATTGAGTGAACAATGTGTTATTCCCGCAACTCTAATACATGCGTTTGTAAGACATTTACATCTTACGCATTTTCACTTGATTTACCAAACTTATTTCACATATCTATGTGTTAGTTGATCTCAATGTGCGATTCACTTCCTTTGATCTGAATTGTACAAATTCACCATTCCCTGCTAAAATGTAGGTTTACGAATACTTGTTTTGTCATAGTTTTGAATAGCAATATGATTTACATGGTTCCAAATGAAACACTTACATTTTCTGTTTAGGTTAACAAGATGTGGTAAGTCCCTTTCAGGTACTTTATCCTTGATTTAAACATGACAAACATATTTATTTTTTGTTTTCAGTAGAAAGCAAAGTGTGATTCACTTCACCTAGCTTAAACATGTCTTTTCCAGTTGCAATTGCTAAGCTAAATTGAAGGTACCATATATTTTTCTAACTTTTCAACAGAAAATTAATATATACACTTGGGAATGTTGCATGTACATTCTGTGATTGAGTTAACAAATTATTGTTGGTGCCACTATGATACATGCGTTTGTAAGAGATTTAGTCCTTGCAGCATCCTCACCTGGTTAACAAAACATGAGCATTTCACATATCTTTGTTTTGGTTGAATGCAATGTGCGATTCAATTCTTCTGATGTATACTGTACATTTTAACCATTCCTGCTAAAATATAGGTTGACAAATACTTGTTTTGCCCTAGTTTTTGAACAGTAGCATGGTTTACATGCTTCCGAATGATACAAGTACATTCTCTGATTAAGTTAAAAAGTGGAGCAACTCACTTTCAGGTATTTTCAAAAGAGGAGGACATTGCAATTTTCTGAAACTCTCCTTGATTTACACATGACAAACTTATTTATACTTTGGTTTCAGCAGAGAGCAAAGTGGGATTCACTTCACCGAGATTAAACATGTGTTTTCCAGTTACAGTTGCTAAGGTAAGTTGAAAGCACCATATTTTATCTAAGTTTGCAACGGAAATATAATATACACATTTGACAAAATAACATATACATTCTCTAATGGAGTTAACAATGTGTCATTGCTGCTGCTCTGATACATATGTTTGTAAGAGATTTACAACTTCCAGCATTGTCACTTGATTTACACAACGTATTTGACATATCTTTGTGTTATTCGTTTGCAATGTGTGATACAATTCCTGTGATCTAAATTGTACATTTTAACCATTTACTTCTAAAATGTAGGTTGACGAATATTTGTTTTGCTATAATTTTTGATCAGTAACATGATTTAAATTGTTCTGAATAATACACATACATTCTGTGATTAGTGTAACAAAGTGTGGTAACTCCTGTTCCGGTACTTTCAAAAGAGTAGAACATAGCAATTTCTTGAAATTATCCTTGATTTAGACATGACAAACTTATATATACGTTTGTTTCAGTAGAAAGCAAAGTGTAATTCATTTCAAATAGACTAAACATGTGTTTTCCAGTTGCACTTGTTAAAGTGAATTGAAGGCATCATATTTGTTTTGACGTTTCCAACTGAAAGTTAATATAAACGCTTGTCAAAGTTACGTATACACTCTCTGATTGAGTTAAAGTGTTATTCCAGCCACTCTAATACATGTGTTTGTAAGACATTTACATCTTACAGCATTTTCACTTGATTTACAAAACGTATTTCACATATCATTGTGTTAGTTCAACTCAATGTGTGATTCACTTCCTTTGATCTGAAATGTACATTTTAACCATTTACTGCTAAAATGTAGGTTGACGAATACTTGCTTTCCTATAGATTTGAACAGGAACATGATTTACATGGCTCTGAATGATACACATACATTCTCTCTTTAGATTAAGAAAGTGTGGCAACTCCCTTTCATTTACTTTCAAACGAATAGAACAATGCAATTTCTTGAAGTTATCCTTGAGTTAGACATGACAAACATATTTATACTTTGTTTTCAGTAGAAAGCAAAGTGTGATTCAATTCACCTAGATTAAACATGTGTTTTCCAGTTGCACTTTCTAAGGTGAATTTAAGGTATCTTAGTTTTCTACTTTTTCAACAGAACCTTGATATACACGTTTGACAGTGTTAGAAATACATTCTCTGATTGAGTTAACAAATGTTGTTGCGGCCACTCTGATACATGTGTTTGTAAGTGATTTACACCTTACAGCAATTTCACTTGGTTTACAAAGCTTAAATATTTAACACATCTTTGTGTTTGATGAATGTCATGTGCGATTCAATTCTTCTGATGTAAATAGTACATTTTAACCATTCCTTGCTAAAATATAGTTTGACGAATACTTGTTTTGTGATAGGTTTTAACAGTAACATGATTTACATGGTTCTGAATGATACACATACATTCTCTGATTAGCTTAGCAAAGTATGATAACTCCCTTTCATATATTTTCAAAAGAGTGGGACATTCCAACGACACATAGTTTATTCCTTTTTATGGTATCCCTCAGGAGCCTTAGGCTTTCTTCTTCTTCTTCTTCTTCTTCTTCTTCTTCTTCTTCTTCTTCTTCTTCTTCTTCTTCTTCTTCTTCTTTCTTCTTCTTCTTCTTCTTCCTCTTTCTTCTTCTTCTTCTTCTTCTTCTTCTTCTTCTTCTTCTTCTTCTTCTTCTT
>NW_006922815.1:189408-190092 GCF_000298275.1 Orycteropus afer afer | reverse complement strand
CTTCTCCTCCTTCTTCTACTTCTACTTCTATTCCTTCCCCTTCTGCTCCTTCTTCTTTTTCTTCTGACTTTTTTTCTTATTGATCCCTTTCCAAAGAAGTATTCATGTATTTGTCTTTAATCTCATTAATTATGTCTTCCATTGCATCAATTCTGCTCCTTTGCCCTTCCAATGTGTTACCTACTTCTGAAAATTTTGTATTGATCTTCTGGATTTCTGTCTATAGATTTAGAATCATTTCTAATTTTTCATTTATTTGTCATTATGTTCTTGTATTTTCTTTCTAAATTCTTCTAAGGTTTTTTCTGTTTTATTTGTTCTGTCTCTCAATCCTTTGAAGATACCTAAATATCATTCTTTTGAGTTCCTTATCAGAGAGTTCCAATGCTGCTTTTTCCTCAGGGGTGTGTTCTGGATGTGTATCCTTTTCCCTTGTTTCTACCACTTTATCTTGCTTCTTTGTGTGGACTGTGATGGTCTGTTGTCTCTGAGATATTGTGGTGTTGTATTAAGATTTCTGTTAACTGTTTGTGAAGAGGTGCGAATGGTTACCCAGGCTCTGCTTGGTGAGTTTTTATCATTGGCCCATTGATGGACAAGGAGGTGGTGGCTCTCGGTCAGTAAATGAAGTTATAGAAGTTGTGGGTTATAGTTATGTCTTATGGGGACTTTTGCTTTCTCCCA
>NW_006922815.1:187663-188872 GCF_000298275.1 Orycteropus afer afer | reverse complement strand
GGGTTTGAACCGCCAGCCTTCTGGTTAGCAGTCAAGTTAATAATAATAGTAGTTTTATAACAGACAAAAACAAGCAAACTAAAAACCAGAAAAAAAGACAGAGAGAAAAAAAGAAAAAGTAAAAGAAAAAAATCGGGGGAAAGGAGGGCAGGGCACCCAGGCTCTGCTTGAGCACACAGACTGGGATGGAGTTCCTTAGGCCCAGAAGATGGCTGGGAGTGGGGGAATGCCACACCTCCTTTCACCAAGGGGTGTGTGGTATGAGAGTAAAAAGGGGAATGTTGCACCTTTTCAGTCATCCAGGTCCGGAGTGTCTTTGGGGTTACTGGCAAGCAGAACCTGTTTTAAACCCCTGGAATCTCAAAGAGTGCTGTTTCTTTAAATATCAAAAATGATCCAGCAGCTTGTAAACATTCAAAATGGTGGTGTCCTCCAGACTGGCAAAAGTCCACAGCTCAGCTTTCTCTTTGCTGCTGCTTCGGGTTTTATTCCCAAGCCACCAGAGCAGTCTTCTGTGCAGTCCCTGGCTAGCAGGGCTAAATTTTAGGTTAATTCTTAGGTCCTACCACCACTCGGCACCCTCCATCCTGTCTGTGTTGTGCTGTCAGGCTTGCTCAGGATCATTGCCAGAACGCAGCTCCCATGTCTTTTTTTTTTTTTTTCATGCAAATTCTTCTGCTAGTTGGGGATTAGTCCACTTCTATATCCTTCCCTTCAAGGCTCAGGGTTCCAGGATTGTCTTCTCTGTCTGTGATATTGGTTATCTTTTTATTTGTTGAAGAGGTTCTGTACAGTCTTTCTCCCTATTCTGCCATCTTTTTCGGTTTGCACCTCCAGCCACTCCACGGGAGAAAGATGAGGCAGTCTGCTTCTGTGAAGATTGACAGACTTGGAAACCCAGTGGGCAGTTCCACTCAGTCCTTTAGGGGCAGTGTGAGTCAAAACCAACTCCAAAGTACTGGGTTTGGGTTTTTGGATACAAAAAGGTACCACAAACCAGAGACCTGAAAGGACAGGTTCTGGAGGCAGAAGCCTGAATTCCGGCATCAACAGGGCTGCACCGTCAACCGAGGCTCCAAGGCAGAGACCCTCCCATCTCCTCTCACTTCTGGGGCTGCAGGCTATCAAGGACCTTGTTCATGGTTTTGGGGCACCATCACTCCAACCTGTGTTCATTGTCATGTCGACTTTGGGGTCTCTTGCTAAATT
>NW_006922815.1:184703-185136 GCF_000298275.1 Orycteropus afer afer | reverse complement strand
GATTTGGCTGGAAGGCTGAAGACTTTAGGTCCTCCTCCCCCAATCTAAAGCCTGACAGGAGGGTAATGGGGGCACTGAGGACTTTGGCAAAACCTTCAGTCTGTCCACAATCATGTCACGGTTCAGCTCCTGGTGGTCAGCAAAGTTTGTCCATGTGTAAGGACAGCTGCACCTGGGAAGAGCATGTGGGCCAGGCTCAGGTGATGCCCTCCTAGGTGATGACCCTCAGCCCTGGTCCTGGGACCCCCACAACTCCCACCTAAGAAATTGACATTGGGCTCCACCCCTCGTCTCTCCTTAGCTCTGTACACAGCTCAATCTGTCTCAGGGTCTGCATTTCCCCGACGACCTCTCTGCCGAATGTGTTGGCCCAAATGTCTGTGAAGTGAGGAGTGGGTAAACAAGATGTGGTCTGTACACAAAAGGAATACTG
>NW_006922815.1:152644-157806 GCF_000298275.1 Orycteropus afer afer | reverse complement strand
TGACTTAGGTCCACTTCCCTTAGAGTGATACAGTTAGGGGGATACAGGTCACAGTGATAGTAACCTTAGTGAAACTTACTTTTGCTGGTACAGTTACATTGATGGTGGATAATGGGACAGTCACCTTACTTTGCCTTCCCTTAACTACTTAAGGTTACATTGACACTGGTCCAAACGACAGAGACCTTACTCGCACTTGCCATAGTTAGTTACACTTATGGTGACACAAGATATAGTGACAGTGACCATCGTTACAGTCACGTTAGCTCATTGCACTTATGGTGATGATGGTCACTGCAATGGTCATCTTAGTTAGCTTTATGTTTCCTAGTTTCAATTATAGCACACGGGTCACATCACCAGAGACCTTATCTATACTTGTGTTGTCTAGTGAGAGTTCTGGAGAGGTTGGTCACATTGAAATTGAGCATAAGGGGACTTAGTCTAGCTACTTACAGTTAGGGTGATGCTGCTCACTGTGACAGTGACCTTCAGTATATTTACAATAGCTTTTGTTAGGTTGACTCTGGTGACACTGACAGTGACCTCCTTCTTTGCTACTTCTTCATATGGTCATGCTCGTCACACTGAAAGTGAACTTAGCTACACTCATCTTAGCTACTTCCAGTTACGGTGATGCTGGACACACTGAGAGTGACCAGATTTACGTTACCTAGCTACAA
The DNA here is from genome assembly GCF_000298275.1 of Orycteropus afer afer. Classification (NCBI taxonomy): domain Eukaryota; kingdom Metazoa; phylum Chordata; class Mammalia; order Tubulidentata; family Orycteropodidae; genus Orycteropus; species Orycteropus afer. The sequence continues at coordinate 157,123 of NW_006922815.1, read as the reverse complement.
ATATGGTGATGCTGCTCACAGTGACAAAGACCTTACTCTTACCTTAACTGACTGCAGGGATGCCCATGCTGGTCACACTGACAGCCACCTTAGCTACACTTACCTTAGCTAGTTATGACTGCGATGACTATCTTGAAACTGAAAGTGTCCTTTACAGTTAAGGTGTTGCTGGTCACGATGACAATGACCGTTGCTAAACATACCTTAGCTGCTGACATTTCCTGGATTGTTTGTCACAGTGACAGGGACCTAAGCCAGACTTATTGCAATTGGTTACAGTTACGTTGGTGCTGTTCAAAGGCACAGTGACCTTAGCTACACTTGCTTAAGCCCCTTACAGTTATGGTGATGCTGGTCACAGAGACCATGACTGTAGCTACACTTACCTATGCTTCTTACACTTATGGTGACACTGGTCACACTAACAGTGACCTTAAGTACACTGAACTGGGCTAGTTAGGTTTTTGCTGATTCTAGGAACATGAACAGTGACCTATGTCAGACTTATTTTAAAATCTTACATTTCAGTAGGTGCTGTTCACAGTGATAGTGACCAAAGGTATTCTTGATTTATCGACTTACATGATGCTGATGATGGTCACGATGGCAGAGACCTTTGCTACACTTACTTTCGCTAGTTAAACACATGTGACCCTAGCTACACTTGCTTTACAAGCTTACATTTATGGTGACCCTGCTGTCAGTGACAGTGACCTTCCTTCACTTATGTTCACTATTTAAAGACATGGTGATGCTGACAAAACTGACAGTGACCTTAAGCAAACTTATGTTAGCTAATTCCAGTTACAGTGATGTTGTTCACACTGAGAGTGACCTGAAAACCTTGACATTAGCTAGATGAAATTATGGTGACCTTTATTAGACTCAGCTTAGCTAGGAACATTCAGGGTGATGCTAGACACAGTGAAAATGCCTTACTGAGACCAACCTTAGCTAGTTACACATAGGCTGATTCTGGTGACACTGACAGTGACCTTAGAAAAACTCAGTTTTTATCATTACAGTTGCATTGATGGTAGGCACACTTAGTGTTACCTTAGTATGCTTCCATGAGCTAGTTGCTCTTACTGGGACTCTGTTCATACTGACAGTGGTCTCAGCTACACTTTCCATTCCTAGTTACACTTACGGTGACACTAGCCACACTGTAACTGACCTCAGCTACATTTACATTTGTTCAAGTGATGGCGATGCTGTTCTCAATGATAGTGCATTTTGGCTGCCATACATTAGCTGGCTTCAGTAAGGGTGATGATGGTAAAAGTGACAGTGATTTGAGAGAGTGACCTTAGCTCAGAACACGGTGATGCTTTACATACTCAAAGGGACCTGAGTTAGACCTCATTCACCTAGTTACAAGTGTGTTGACCCTTGTCGCAGTGACAGTTACCTCACTTACACTTACCATAGCTAGTTACAGTTACCGTCATGCTGGCCACAGGGACAATGACCTCAGTTAGTCTTACCTGTCCTAGTTCCTGTTACCATCATGCTGTTCACATTATCAGTGACCATAGCTACAGTTCTGTTACTGACAGTTCTGGTGATGCTGGTAACCATGACTGTGACCTGAACTCAATTTACCATAGATAGTTAATCTTCTAGAGACACTAGTCACAGCAACAGTGCCCGTCGCTAGTTATTGTTACATTAGCCAATTCCAGTTACTGGGATCACGGACACACTGACACTGACCTTAGCTACCCTTATTTTCATTAGTTACACTTAGGGAGATGCCATTGACAGTGAAAGTGACTGTAGTAAGACTGACCTTTGCTCCCTAAAGGGACACGGATGTGGGTCACAATGACCTCATCCTTAGGCAAAATACTCTCAGCTAGTTACAGTTACTGTAACCTGGTCACACTCACAATGCCATCCATTACACTTGTCTTACTGAGTTACAGTAACCTTGATGTTTGTGACAGAGAGTCTGTCCTTTTCATTTGTGTTTCTGGTGCTGCTCTGACAAGAATATACCACAAATGAGATGGCCTAACCCACCAGGAGATATTCCTACCATTTAGAGGCTTTAAGTCCAAGTTCCAATTTTGAGGCACTAGAAGCTGCGTGGAAACACCTCACCCTTTGGCTTCAGGTGTGCCTCCTCCTCCTCCTGGCCCACTGGAGCTAGAGGGTCTCTGCACTCACACAGCTGTTGACTGTTGAGGCTGAAACCTCCAAAGTATACAAGTCAGGAGGCAAAGCAAGCATTTTACCAAACCACACTGCAGGCCATTCATTCAAGTCCATTGAAAGTCCCAAATTGGGCAGAGCATGGCAGGTGACTGGACAACGATTTGTTTAAACGTAGGGTTCAAGCATGCTAAAAGATGGAGACCATTCCCAAAGCTGTTTCTTCGATATGGGAAGCAGACCACATACCCAAAAGCAGCTCAGCCACTCACAGTGGAGTCCACCTTGGAGTTGATTACCAGTCTCCTCATGGGCAATACCACATTCAGCTGCCCAGCCACTCACCCAGGCCAAGCCAAGTTGAAATTCCACGTTGACCACCACAACTTGGATAGCTTTAACTTTCTAGGTATATTTATGGTGACTTGGTCACACTTACAGTGACACAGGCAATATAGAATTGCCCTGAGAGAGATTTATTTTAATTAGGCAATAATGGGGAGGCAGGATGCAATGACAGTGCTTTACTTAGTCTTCCATTAGCTAGTTACACTTACGGTGAATCTTGTCATAGTGACCGTGCCTAAACTTATGGTAGCTGCTTTGCGTTACAGTGATGTGAGGGGACTGACTGCTACCTCAGCTATACTTACATCAGCTTGTTACTCTTAGGATGATATTGGCCATACTGACAGTGTCCGCAATTACACTTACTTTCCTTAACTATTTACAGTTAAAGCGAAGCTGGGCACACATCAGTGCCTTTAGGTAGTTGGCACATAGGTAATTGCAGTGAAGTTGATGCTTCACAAACTGACCATGACCATAGGTCCACTTACTTTACAGAGATACAGTTAGAAGGACGCTGGTCACAGTTATAGTAACCTTAGTAAAACTTACCTTTGAAGGTGCAGGTATGTTGATGGTGGACACCGCCACCCCAACCGTCATCTCTGGTGTCAGAAGACCCAGTGCTGGCAAAGTGTCTTTCCCCTTCCTCCCTCGGAGGCTAGGCACCGCCCTTATGGCAAGGTTGATAGTTTCCCCACAGGACACAGGGCCTGGATGCCGCGACCTCCTCCAGGGCACCCTGCAGCCTTTTCAGGCAAAAAAAAAAAAAAAAAACACCCAGGATCAGATGGCGTTCCTAAGCCCTGCTATCCACGCCCCGCCCCGCTGCCTCTTGTAGGAGCAGGGCCAGAATCCAAAGCCCCAGACATGGCCCGAGCCCCCACGCTACCCGCATTTCCCACCATTCTGGGTCCACTAACCGCTATCTGCCTGCCTGCTGCCCCTTGCCCACTTCACTCTGGCGCCCCCTCAGGACGCACCTCATGCCCAATGACCCGGACAGGGAAGGGGGGAGGGGAGGCACGGCGGAGGGGAAGGACTGGGGAGTCGCGGTGGAGGGTGGACATTGTCGCGGAATCGGGCACCCAGTGGGCGTCTCCTCCGAGTCCGCGCACTCACCTCAAGTCCAGGCACCCAGCGTGCCCACCTTTACCAGGCGGCGGCGACAGCAGAGGCTGTGGCGGCGTGTGCAGGCATGGCACCCCCTTTCTTCACAGAGCGGGCTAAGGCGCTGGACATGGATGTGCCCAGAGCACAGTCGGCGCCCACACAAGGCCGGCCTCTTCCCCTCTGCTAGCCTGCAGAGCCCCCTCCACAAGCCCCAAGAGGTGGTGGAGCTGCGAGAGCAGCGCATTGCCAGGCCAAACCTCAACCAGGCACTGCAGGACCCTTAACACCATGTGCCTGCAACTGTGACTTGCTATGCGTGCCAGCTCGCCTCTGATTGGGCGTGAGCCGCTGACGGACTCGCCCCCGGACCAATGGCGGCTGGTGGGAGCGGGGCCTGCCTTGGAGACCTTGCCACAGCTGGGGCAGCTTTGTCCACAATGAGGCCTGTGAGCTGATGGCGAGGGGCCGTCTGTGGTCAGATTTTGAGCCAAGGCTGGTCTCTTTGGAGGCCCGTCACCTCGGCAACATGGCTCTGTCTTTCAGATGGAGCTGGTGGTGATCTCTTTGCTCATTATCGGGCGAAAAAGCAAACCGCTCCCCAGTCCTGGTCATCTGGCTGATGGGCTGCCCAGTGGCACCCTGACCACCTGGAGAGATTTCCGTGGCTGATTTCTCAAAGGTGACGCCTTGTCTCGCTCAATCTGGAAGCTTTGTGGAAACCAGTGCAGCGTCACAGGCGCACACGAGCTTCCACCCACAGGTGGCTGGCTGTGTGCCAGGTGCACGGGCTGGCACTCTCCAACCTGAGTTCTCCAGCTTGCTGTGGTTGGATGCGGCGGAATGGCTGCAGCCTCCTAACGA
>NW_006922815.1:151254-152228 GCF_000298275.1 Orycteropus afer afer | reverse complement strand
GATGTTTGGGAAGGTGAGGAAGCCTACCGAGAGGGAGAAGCGGGAGACTGGCTCAGTCAAGACCAGAGGCCCCTGTGCACCTCTGGGGAGCTCATAGGAGGAACCTCAAGACAGACTGCCAAAGTCTGCTTCCGATCCAGGGGTCACTTCCTTGTTTGAAGGGACCAGGCAGTCAGTGTTGCCCCTGTGTTTTCTCATTGGAAGATCTAGGTGCTCCCCCCAGGTGACACTGCTGTTATTATTTCACACCATCATGGTCCAATACCACAAAGCTCGTGCCACTGACCATGCACCGAAGGGAAGTGGGATGGTGGCCCTGGCTGGGTCTGGGTCAGCAGGCTGGAGTAGGGGCAGGCTCTTCTCACTGGACATGGTGGCAGAGAAAGTGGCTCTTGGGGACCAAATTTATCGAGACACCAGCTGAGGGGCAGCTCTGGGTTAGCCCTCCACACTGCCAGGCAGCCTTAGGCTGGGCCTCCCTAGCAGTGTCATCAGCCTGGAGGTGGGCACAGGGCCTAGGCCTAGGGCATCAGAGGCCACAGGCAGTTGGGGTGAAGGGTAGGCCCCACTCCTTCCCCATCTGTATGCACTTGGGAGAGTGAATTCACTTTGTTGTCGTAGCCTTGGTTGCCTCCTCCGTAATAGGGGACACGAATGGATGGTCCCTGGGAACGGCGCCTCTGGGGAAAGGTGTGCGGGAAGGACATTTGGGCACGGGGACAGACACGGGTGAGGGCAGTTTCCTCTGTGGGGTCAGGGCTTGGTGTGGACATAGAGCCATCCAGCGTGAGATCAGAGCTTGACCCTCAGAGTGACCCAAGGGGGCTGGCCTGGCCTCCCTGACCCCGTTGACTTCGAGGAGGGACACCACCCAACCACTTGATCAAACCGATCAGCTCTCCCAGCATCACATCCATACCCAGACACAGTGACAGCAATCCACCCCAGTCCACAGGAGCCAGAGAAGGCCTGGG
>NW_006922815.1:149238-150482 GCF_000298275.1 Orycteropus afer afer | reverse complement strand
ATTTAAATGAAAAATCCAGAGTGGGTAAATCCACCGACACACACAGTGAAGTATGGGTATATCGGGGCTGCAGGGGGAATAGGGGAGAGAGGGAAGTTCTTGACTACAAAGGTTCTGTCTGGCCTGATGGCCTTGCTCTGCTAGTAGACCTGCCGTTGGTTGCCAACCATCTGATGGTAGTTAAAGGCAACAAACGGTATAGTTGACAATCATTCAAACAAGGGAACTCATTGTATGTCAGATAGAAACCCAGTATTAGACTCAACAGTCAAGGAAACTTAAAACAGAAAAGTCAATGTAAGCTGCACTTGAAGTAAATGCGCAGTCAATGACAAACCAGATATCGTGATACAAGACTCATAGCTCCCGTCTCAGTTCAGGGAAAGGCACGGCATGTGCTCAAGCTCAAGGTAGCTCACACAAATACTGAATGAGGCTCTGGGGCTGCCTCTGGCACTGCCTCGGCCTCTTTAGCAGTATATTGGTTCTGTAGTGCTGCTCTAAGACAAATACCAAAAGGCCATGGTTTGACAAACAGGAATGTGTCCTCTCACAATCTTTGAGACAAGAAGTAGAAAAGTTGAAAGGGCTAGCTAGGGACTGGGCAAAGGCTTCTCTATCGTGGACTTCAGTTCTGCCGCCTGTTCCAGGTCCACATGAGCTAGAGGCATCTCCTATGGAAGGCAACTGCTGGCAGCTCAGTTTGATGAGCACAAGGACTTCAGGGATAGAGGGACCATCCCATTTTCAGTAGGCAACATAGCCGACCGAGGGTTCAGGTAAAAAAAAAAAAAAAAAAATTTCCAATCCACTGCTTCTCTGGATGTGGGACAGAGAAGGGTCATAGTCTGAAACAGCAACAATAAACACCAGATATGTCAGGGATGTGGCTCAGACTGGGAAGAACAGGCTTCAGTTAAAGTGGCAGGAGACACACAACTGCTTCCAGCAGTAACCAATTCTCCATTTATTGGGCAGTATTTGAGACTGGAGAAGAACTTCCAATAATGGGCACCTCCTGTCTTTTGGTTTACCACATGGTCACAGTCAATACCTGTATGACTAACAAAAACTCAGTGAGACTCAGGCCACAAGCCCTCATAGAGGTGAGAGAACAAAGATTTAGTCACGTCAACGGCTCCTGAAAGCTAACTATGGCAGGACCGACAACCACCTGCCACCAAGGCTCTGTGAATAAGATATATCAGAATATCAACATGGCCTCTGGGGAATAAATATGGTGT
>NW_006922815.1:146913-148127 GCF_000298275.1 Orycteropus afer afer | reverse complement strand
ACCAAGTTGGCTGTAATGGAGCTTTGAACCAGATCCTTACTTGGTTCACACCCTGATGCTCAACCCACAATACTACCAAATGGATCAACTACTCTTAGTCAGTTGCAAAGTCCTGATCATGACCAGCAGAATGAAGCGATGATGGGGAGACATCATGAGGATGGAGCCATGGAATTCCCCCAACAACTACCAGCTAGGACACAGCACCACTGCCATCATCTTCATCGTCACTTACCCATACCGAGTCTTTATCGATAACGTGACACCATTCTTCCCAATCCCCTCTGTTAGTCCCAAGGTGAGGCTGCCTCATCATAACATTAGGCCTCATCATTTCTGTCCTCCCTTCCTCCCGAAATATCACCTGCTGTCCCACGAGGACAAGGTCAAGAGTAGCCACAAGGACTGTTTTGGGGCTGCCTAGGAAGGATCAGAGTGGTGGCCTGGTCTGGCTCACACTGACTCCGGACACCTCGTGGTACCTTATACTTCCTTCTGGCAGATGGTGGCCAGAGTCTTCAGGGGTGAAGGTGGAGCCATCTTCTGAATCAACTTCAAAGGGTTCAACTCGTGAATTCCAGAGAAAACAAGGATACATGGTGGTTCACTAAGTGACTTCAGTGAAATGAGCCAGGCCGTGAGCCACCAGCACCTGGTTGCCCGTTGACCTGTGTCCCAAGTTCTGTTGGTCTCCATTGTCAAGGAAGTGACATCGTAGCCTGGATACATGACTTGTGCCTTCCCCTGATGGAAATCAACGCTAAAAATCCCACTGGGTTGCCAAATTTGCAGCTCTCCCAGCATCACATCCATACCTGGACAGAGTGACAGCAACCCACGCAAGTCTACAGGAGCCAGAGAAGGCCTGGGATCAGCCAGGTCCACAGATTTCAGCACACTGAGTGGGCTGCACACATGGATCCTCCATCTTCACCACTTTATCACCCTGAACAAGTCAATGAGGGTCTCTCGGCCACTCAACTGCAACCTGGTGGAGCAGCATAGCTCTGAGACATAGGTTTCTGCAGGGGTTAGGTATATAAAAGGTTGTTGTTAGGGGAGGGAATGCTGTTAGATAGATAGAGATAAATATTGATTTGGGTGAAGAGAAGGGCAATGTACCAAATATGAGTGACCAATATGGCAGCATTGAGGATGAGAAAGACAGAGAGAGTTACATGGGCAGTACAAACAACAAATATGAACCCCTTTGC
>NW_006922815.1:113316-114720 GCF_000298275.1 Orycteropus afer afer | reverse complement strand
ACAGTCTCTGTGAGAAACATCAAGGTTACTGTAACTAGGTAAGACAAGTATAATGCATGGCATTGTGAGTGTGACCAGGTTACAGTAACTTTAACTAGCTAAGAGTATTTTACCTAAGGATGAGGTCATTGTGACACACATCCATATCCCTTTAGGGAGCAAAGCTCAGTCTTACTACAGTCACATTCACTGTCAATGGCATCTCCATAACTGTGACTAACAAACATAATGGTAGCTGAATCAGTGTCAGTGTGTCCGTGATCTCAGTAACTGTAACTGGCTAACATAGCAATAACTAGCTATGGTCACTGTTGCTGTGACTAGTGTCTCTTAAAGATTAACTATCTATGGTAAATTGAGTTCAGGTCACGGTCATGGTTATCAGCATCACCATAGCTGTCAGTTCGTAACAGAACTATAGCTAGGGTCACTGATGTTGTGAACAGCATGATGGTAACTGGAACTAGGACAGGTAAGTCTAACTAAGGTCATTGTTTCTGTGGCCACCATGACGGTAACTGTATCTAGCTATGGTAAGTGTAAGTGAGGTAACTGTCACTGCGACAAGGGTCAGCACACTCGTAACCAATTGAAGTAGGTCTAACTAAGGTCCCTGTGAGTATGGAAAGCATAACTGTGTTCCGAGCTAAGTTCCCTTTCTCAAATCACTGTCACTCTTACCAGCATCACCCTAATGAAACCAACTAAAATATGTGAACCAAAATGCACTATCATTGGGAATGGCATCGCCATCACTTGAACAAATGTAAATGAAGCTGACTTCACATATAGACAGTGACTTTAGCTAGACGGATCATTTCTAATTGCAGGGAAGGTGATGCTGCACAAACTGACAGTGACTTTAGGTCCACTTCCTTTAGAGAGAGGCAGTTAGAATGATGCTGGTCACATTGATAGTAACCTTAGTGAAACTTACCTTTGCCCGTACAGTTATATTGATGGTGGACAATGGGACAGTCACATTACCTTGCCTTCACTTAACTACTTACAGTTACATTGACACTTGTTCCAACAACAGAGACCTTACTAGCACTTGCCTTAGCTAATTAAACTTATGGTGACACTGGTCACACTGACAGTGACCTTAAGTACACTGAACTGGGCTAATTACATTTATGCTGATTCTAGGAACATGAATAGTGACCTAAGCTAGGCTTATTTTAAATTCTTACACTAAATGTGGTGCTGTTCACAGTCATAGTGACCAAAGCCATTCTCGATTTAGCAACTTACATTAATGCCGACGATGGACACGACGGCAGTGACCTTGCTACACTTATGTTCGCTAGTTAAACACATGTGACCCTATCTACAATTGCTTTAGAGGCTTACATTTATGGTGACCCTGCTCTCAAAGACAGTGACCTTCCTTCACTTATGTTC
>NW_006922815.1:104499-111711 GCF_000298275.1 Orycteropus afer afer | reverse complement strand
CCAGAGCTCCCGAGGCACTAGTAGCTACGTGGAAACACCTCACCATTTGGCTTCAGATGTGCCTCCTTATCCTGGCCCACTGGAGCTAGAGGGTCTCTGCAGTCACACAGATGTTGACTGTTGAGGTTGAAAAGTCCAAAGTAGACAACTCAGTAGCCACAGCAAAGATTTTACCAAACCACAGGGTAGCCCATTCATTCATGTCCATTGAAAGTCCCAAGTTGGGCAGAGCATGACAGGCGGCTGAACAACGATTTGTTTACACGCAGGGTTCAAGCATGCTAAAAGATGGAGACCATTCCCAAAGCTGTTTCTTAGATATGGGAAGCGGACCACATACCCACAAGAAGCTCAGCCACTCACAGTAGAGTCCACCTTGGAGTTCATTACCACACTCATCATGGGCCATACTACATTCAGCTGCCCAGCCACTCACCTAGGCCAAGCCAAGTTGAAACTCCCCATTGACCACCACACCTTGGATAGGTTTACCTTAGCTAGGTATATTTAAGGTGACTTGGTCCCATTTACAGTAACACAGGTGAGATTGAATTGCCCTGAGAGAGACTTATCTTAATTAGGCAATAATGGGAGGCAGGATTCAATGACAATGCGTTACTTAGTCTTCCATTAACTAGTAACACTTATGGTGAATCTCGTCATAGTGACCGTGCCTAAACTTATGGTAGCTGCTTAGAGTTACAGTGATACGAGTGGACTATATAGTAAGTATACCTTAGCTATACTTACATCAGCTTCTTACTCTTAGGATGATATTGGTAATACTGACAGTGTCCTCAGTTACACTTACTTTTCTTAACTCTTTACAGTTACAGCGAAGCTGGGCAAACAGCAGTGACTTTAGCTAGATGGATCATAGCTAATTGCAGTGAAGGTGATGCTTCACAAACTGACAGTGAACTTAGGTCCACTTCCTTTAGAGAGATACAGTTAGAAGGACGCTGGTCAGAGTGGTCGTACACTCAGTGAAACTTACCTTTGCCCATACAGTTACATTGACGGTGGACAATGGGACTGTCACCTTACTTTGCCTTCACTTAACTACTTACAGTTACTTTGACACTGGTTCCAACAACAGAGACCTTACTCCCACTTGCTGTAACTAATTACACTTATGGTGACACGAGTTTTAGTGACAGTGACCATTGTTACAATCACATTAGCTGATTACACTTATGGTGATGATGGTCACTACAACAGTGATCTTTGTTAGACTTATCTCTCCCAGTTTCACTTACAGCACACGGGTCACATCACCAGAGACCTTATCTATACTGATGTTGTCTAGTTAGACTTCTGGTCACGTTGGTCGCACTGTAAGTGACCATAAGGAGACTTAATCTAGCTAGTTACAATTATGGTGATGCTGCTCACTGTGACAGTGACCTTCAGTATATTTACTTTAGACATTTGTAGGTTAACTCTGCTGACACTGACAGTGACCTCCTTCCTTGCTACTTCCACTTATGGTCACGCTGGTTACACTGAGAGTGAACTTAGCTACACTCATCTTAGCTACTTCCAGTTACGGTCATGCTGGACACACTGAGAGTGACCTTGCTTAGATTTACGTTACCTAGCTACAAATATGGTGATGCTGCTCACAGTGACAAAGACCTTACTCTTACCTTAACTGACTGCAGGGATGCCCATGTTGGTCACACTGACAGCAACCTTAGCTACACTTACCTTAGCTCGTTAGGACTGCGATGACCATTTTGAAACTGAAAGTGTCCTTAACTTGACTTTCCATTCCTAGTTACAGTTAAGGTGTTGCTGGTCACAATGACAATGACCTTTGCTAAACATACCTTAGCTGCTGACATTTCCTGGATTGTTAGTCATAGTGACAGGGACCTAAGCTAGACTTATTGCAATTGGTTACAGGTACGTTGGTGCTGTTCATAGGGACAGTGACTTTAGCTACACTTGCTTAAGCCCCTTACAATTACGGTGATGCTGGTCCCAGAGACCATGACCGTAGCTACACTTACCTATGCTACTTACACTTATGGTGACACTGGTCACACTGACAGTGACCTTAAGTACACTGAACTGGGCTAGTTAAGTTTACGCGAATTCTAGGAACATGTACAGTGTCCTGAGCTAGACTTATTTTAAATTCTTACACTTAAGGTGGTGCTATTCACAGTGTTAGTGACCCAGGCTATTCTTGATTTAGAGACTTACATTAATGCCGACAATGGACACGATGGCAGTGACCTTTGCTACACTTACATTTGCTAGTTAAACACATGTTACCCTAGCTATACCGGCTTTAGAGGCTTACATTTATGGTGACCCTGCTCTCAAAGACAGTGACCTTGCTTCACTTATGTTCGCTACTTAAAAACATGGGGATGCTGGCACAAAGGACAGTGACCTTAGGCAAACTTACGTTAGCTAATTCCAGTTACAGTCATGCAGTTCACACTGAGAGTGACCTGCAAACCTTGACATTAGCTAGATGAAATTAGGGTGACATTTATTAAACTCAGCTTAGCTATTTACATTCAGGGTGATGCTAGACACAGTGAGAGTGCCTTACTGAGACTAACCTTAGTTAGTTACACTTAGTCTGGTGCTGGTGACACTGGCAGTGACCTTAGAAAAACTCAGTTTTGATCATTACAGTTGCATTGATGGTAGGCACACTTAGTGTTACCTTAGGTATGCTTCCATGAGCTAGTTGATGTTATTGGGACTCTGGTCATACTGACAGTGGTCTCAGCTACACTTTCCTTTCCTAGTTACACTTATGATGACACTAGCCACACTGTAAGTGACCTCAGCTACATTTACATTTGTTCAAGTGATGGCGATGCAGTTCCCAATGATAGTGCATTTTCCTCCCATACCTTAGCTGGTGTCAGTTAGGGTGATGCTGGTAAGGGTGACAGTGATTTGAGAGAGTGACCTTAGCTCGGAACATGGTGATGATTTACATAGTCATAGGGACCTGAGTAGACCTACTTCACCTAGTTACGAGTGTGTTGACCCTTGTCTCAGTGAGAGTTACCTCACTTACACTTACCATAGCTAGTTACAGTTACCATCATGCTGGCCACAGGGACAATGACCTTAGTGAGACTTACCTGTCCTAGTTCCAGTTACCATCATGCTGTTCACAACATAAGTGACCATAGCTACAGTTCTGTTACTAACTGACAGCTATGGTGATGCTGGTAACCATGACCGTGACCTGAACTCAATTTACCATAGACAGTTAATCTTATAGAGACACTAGTCACAACAACAGTGACTGTAGCTAGTTATTGTTACGTTAGCCAGTTACAGTTACTGGGATCACAGACACACCGACACTAACCTTAGCTTCTCATATCTTCCTTGTTATACTTACGGAGTTACCATTGACAGTGAAAGTGACCGTAGTAAAACTGACCTTTGCTCCCTAAAGGGACATGGATGGGGGTCACAATGACCTCATCCTTAGGGAAAATACTCTTAGCTTGTTACAGTTACTGTAAGCTGGTCACACACACAATGCCATCCATTACACATGTCTTACCTAGTTACAGTAACCTTGATGTTTGTGACAGAGACTCTGTCCTTTTAATTTGTGTTTCTGGGACTGCTCTGACAAGAATATACCACAAATGAGATGGCCTAACCCAGCAGGAAATTATTCTTACCATTTAGAGTCTTTAAGTCCAAGTTCAAGGTGTGAGGCACTAGAAGTTATGTGGAAACACCTCACCATTTGGCTTCAGATGTGCCTCCTCCTCCTGGCCCACTGGAGCTAGAGGGTCTCTGCACTCACACAGCTGTTGACTCTTGAGGCTGAAAAGTCCAAAGTAGACAAGTTAGGAGGCACAGCAAAGATTTTACCAAACCACAGGGCAGGCCATTCATTCAAGTCCATTGAAAGTCCCAAGTTGGGCAGAGCATGGCAGGCGGCTGGACAATGATTTGTTTACACGCAGGGTTCAAGCATGCTAAAAGATGGAGACCATTCCCAAAGCTGTTTCTTACATATGGGAAGCAGACCACATACCCAAAAGCAGCTCAGCCACTCACAGTGGAGTCTACCTTGGAGTTGATTACCAGTCTCATCATGGGCAATACTACATTCAGCTGCCCAGCCACTCACCCAGGCCAAGCCAAGTTGAAACTCCACGTTGACCACCACACCTTGGATAGGTTTACCTTAGCTAGGTATACTTATGGTGACTTGGTCACACTTACAGTGACACAGGTGAGATTGAATTTCCCTGAGAGAGACTTATTTTAATTAGGCAATAATGGGGAGACAGGATGCAATGACAGTGCATTATTTAGTCTTCCATTAACTAGTAACACTTACGATGAATCTCATCATAATGACCGTGCCTAAACTTATGGTAGCTGCTTAGAAATACAGTGATGTCAGGGGACTGACTGCTACCTCAGCTATACTTACATCAGCTTGTTACTCTTAGGATGATATTGGCCATACTGACAGTGTCCTCAGTTACACTTACTTTCCTTAAGTATTTACAGTTACAGCGAAGCTGGGCACACAGCAGTGACTTTAGCTAGAAGTGTCATAGCTAATTGCAATGTAGTTGATGCTTCAGAAACTGTCAGTGACCTTAGGTCCACTTCCTTTAGAGAGATACACTTAGAAATACGCTGGTCACAGTAATAGTACACTTAGTGAAACTTAACTTTGCCGGTACAGTTACGTTGCTAGTGAGCAATGTGACAGTCACCTTATTTTGCCTTCACTTAACTACATACAGTTACATTGACACTGGTCCCAAGAACAGAGACCTGTCTCACACTTGTTTTAGCTAGTTACCCTTATGGTGACACAAGTTATAGTGACAGTGACCATTGTTACATTCACATTAGCTCATTACACTTACGGTGATGATGGTCACAGCAACAGTGATCTTTGTTAGACTTATCTTTCCTAGTTTCACTTACAGCAGATGGGTCACATCACCAGAGACCTTATCTATACTTATGTTGTCTAGTTAGAATTCCGGTAACATTGGTCACACTGTAAGTGACCATAAGGAGACTTAGTCTAGCTAGTTACAGTTATGGTGATGCTGTTCAATGTGATAGTGACCTTCAGTATATTTACATTAGCTATTGGTAGGTTGACTCTGATGCAACTGACAGTGACCTCCTTCATTGCTACTTCCACTTGTGGTCACGCTTGTCACACTAAGAGTGAACTTAACTACACGCATCTTAGCTACTTCCAGTTACAGTGATGCTGGACACACTGAGTGTGACCTTGGTTAGATTTACGTTACCTAGCTACAAATATGGTGCTGCTGCTCACAGTGACAAAGACCTTACTCTTACCTTAACTGACTCCAGGGATTCCCGTGCTGGTCACACTGACAGCCACCTTAGCTATACTTACCTTAGCTAGTTATGACTGCAATGACCTTTTTGAAACTGAAAGTGTCCTTAGCTTGATTTTCCATTCCTAGTAACAGTTAAGGTGTTGTTGGTTACAATGACAATGACCTTTGCTAAACATACCTTAGCTGCTGACATTTCCTGGATTGTTAGTCACAGTGACAGGGACCTAAGCTAGACTTATTGCAATTGGTTACAGTTACATTGGTGCTGTTCACAGGGACAGTGAACACAGCTACACTTGCTTAAGCTCCTTACAATTACGGTGACTTGCTTAAGCTCCTTACAATTACGGTGATGCTGATCACAGAGACCGTGAGCATAGCTACACTTACCTATGCTACTTACACTTATGATGACACTGGTCACACTGACAGTGGACTTAAGTACACTGAACTGGGCTAGTTATGTTTAGGCTGATTCTAGGAACATAAACAGTCACCTAAGCTAGACTTATTTTAAATTCTTACACTTAAGGTGGTGATGTTCACAGTTATAGTGACCAAAGCTATTCTTGATTTAGTGACTTACATTGATACAGACAATGGTCAGAATAGTGACCATTGCTACACTTACGTTTGCTAGTTAAACACATGTGACCCTAGCTACAATTGCTTTAGAGGCGTACATTTATTGTGACACTGCTCTCAGTGACAGTGACCTTGCATCACTTATGTTCGCTACTTAAAGACATGGGGATGCTAGCAAAAATGACAGTGACCTTAGGCAAACTTATGTTAGCTAATCCAGTTACAGTGATGCTGTTCACACTGAGAGTGATCTGAAACCCTTGACATTAGCTAGATGAAATTATGGTGAATTTTATTAGTGTCAGCTTAGCTACTTACATTCAGGGTGATGCTAGACACAGTGAGAGTGCCTTACCGAGACTAACTTTAGCTAGTTACACTTAGGCTAATGCTGGTGACACTGACAGGGACCTTAGAAAAACTCAGTTTTGATCATTACAGTTGCATTGATGGTAGGCACACTTGGTGTTACCTTAGTTATGCTTCTATGAGCTAGTTGATGTTACTGGGACTCTGGTCATACTGACAGTGGTCTCAGCTACACTTACCTTTCCTAGTTACCCTTATGGTGACACTAGCCACACTGTAAGTGACCTCAGCTTCATTTACATTGGTTCAACTGATGGCAATGCAGTTCCCAATGAGAGTGCATTTTGGCTCACATACCTTAGCTGGTTTCAGTTAGGGTGATGCTGGTAAGAGTGACAGTGATTTGAGAGAGTGACCTTAGCTCAGAACACGGTGATGCTTTACATACTCACAGGGACCTTGGTTAGACCTACTTCACTTAGTTATAAGTGTGTTGACCTTTGTCGCAGTGACAGTTACCTCACTTACACTTAAAATAGCAAGTTACAGTTACCATCATGCTGGCCACAGGGACAATGACCTTAGTTAGACTTACCTGTCCTAGTTCCAGTTACCATCATGCTGTTCACAACATAAGTGACCACAGCTACACTTCTGCTACTAACTGACAGCTATGGTGATGCTGGTAACCATGACCGTGACCTGAACTCAATATACCATAGATAGTTAATCTTCTAGAGACACTAGTCACAGTAACAGTGACCGTAGCTTGTTATTGTTATGTTAGCTAGTTACAGTTATAGGGATCATGGACCTACTGACACTGACCTTAGCTTCCCTTATCTTCATTAGTTTCACTTATGGAGATGCCGTTGACAGTGAAAGTGACCGTAGTAAGACTGACCTTTGCTCCCTAAAGGGACACGGATGTGGGTCACAATGACCTGATCCTTAGGTAAAATACTCTTAGCTA
>NW_006922815.1:102376-103311 GCF_000298275.1 Orycteropus afer afer | reverse complement strand
ATGGTGGACAATGGGAAAGTCACCATACTTTGCCTTCACTTAACTACTTACAGTTACATTGACACTGGTTCCAACAACAGAGACCTTACTCGCACTTGCCTTAGCTAGTTACACTTATGGTGACACGAGTTATAGTGACAGTGACCACTGTTACACTCACATTAGCTCATTACACTTACGGTGATGATGGTCACAGCAACATTGATCTTTGTTAGACTTATCTTTCCTAATTTCACTTACAGCAGATGGGTCACATCACCAGAGACCTTATCTATACTTATGTTGTTTAGTTAGAGTTCCGGTCACGTTGGTCACACTGTACGTGACCATAAGGAGACTTAGTCTAGCTAATTACAGTTATGCTGCTCACTGTGACAGTGACCTTCAGTATATTTACATTAGCTATTGGTAGGTTGACTCTGGTGACACTGACAGTGACCTCCTTCTTTGCTACTTCCACTTATGTCACGCTGGTCACGCTAAGAGTGAACTTAGCTACACGCATCTAAGCTACTTCCACTTACGGTGATGCTGGACACACTGAGGGTGACCTTGGGTAGATATACGTTACCTAGCTACAAATATGGTGATGCTGCACACAGTGACAAAGACCTTACTCTTATCTTAACTGACTCCAGGGATTCCCGTGCTGGTCACACTGACAGCCACCTTAGCTATACTTACCTTAACTAGTTATGACTGCGATGACCATTTTGAAACTGAAAGTGTCCTTAGCTGATTTTCCATTCCTAGTAACAGTTAAGGTGTTGTTGGTCACAATGACAATGACCTTTGCTAAACATACCTTAGCTGCTGACATTTTCTGGATTGTTAGTCACAGTGACAGGGACCTAAGCTAGACTTATTGCAATTGGTTACAGTTATATTGGTGCTGTTCACAGGGACAGTGACCTTAGCTACACTTGCTTAAGCCC
>NW_006922815.1:95808-100833 GCF_000298275.1 Orycteropus afer afer | reverse complement strand
GTAACTTGATGTTTGTGACAGAGACTCTGTCCTTTTAATTTGTGTTTCTGGTGCTGCTCTGACAAGAATATACCACAAATGAGATAGCCTAACCCAGCAGGAGATTATTCTTACCATTTAGAGGCTTTAAGTCCAAGTTCCAGGTGTGAGGCACTAGAAGGAGGGTGGAAACAACTCACCCTTTGGCTTCAGATATGCATCCTCTTCCTGGCCCACTGGAGCTAGAGGGTCTCTGCACTCACTCAGCTTTTGAGTGTTGAGACTGAAAAGTCCAAAATAGATAAGTCAGGAGGCACAGCAAAAATTTTACCAAACCACAGGGCAGGCCATTCATTCAAGTCCATTGAAAGTCCCAAGTTGGCAGGAGGGTGGACAATGATTTGTTTACACGCAGGGTTCAAGCATGCTAAAAGATGGAGACCATTCCCAAAGCTGTTTCTTACATATGGGAAGCAGACCACATACCCAAAAGCAGCTCAGCCACTCCCAGTGGAGTCCACCTTGGAGTTCATTACCAGTCTCCTCATGGGGAATACTACATTCAGCTGCCCAGCCACTCACCCAGGCCAAGCCAAGTTGAAACTCCACGTTGACCACCACACCTTGGATAGGCTTACCTTAGCTAGGTATACTTATGGTGACTTGGTCACACTTACAGTGACACAGGCGAGATTGAATTGCCCTGAGAGAGACTTATTTTAATTAGGCAATAATGGGGAGGCAGGATGCAATGACAGTGCTTTACTTAGTCTTCCATTAGCTAGTTACACTTACGGTGACTCTCGTCATAGTGACCATGCCTAAACTTATGGTAGCTGCTTAGAGTTACAGTGATGCGAGTTGACTGACTGCTACCTCAGGTATACTTACATCAGCTTGTTACTCTTAGGATGATATTGGCCATACTGACATTGTCCCCAGTTGCATTTACCGTTACAGTGAAGCTGAGCACACAGCAGTGACTTTAGCTAGAAGGGTCATAGCTAATTGCAATGAAGTTGATACTTCACAAAGCGACAGTGACCTTAGGTCCACTTCCATTAGAGAGATACAGTTAGAAGGATGCCGTTCACAATGATAGTAACTTTAGTGAAACTTAGCTTTGCTGGTACAGGTACGTGGATGGTGGACAACAGGACAGTCACCTTACATTGCCTTCACTTAAATACTTAGTTACATTGACACTGGTCCCACCAAAAGAGACCTTACTCGCACTTGCCTTAGCTAGGTACACTTATGGTGACACGAGTTATAGTTACAGTGACCATCATTGCATTCACATTAGCTCATTACACTTACGGTGATGATGGTCACTACCTCAGCTATACTTACATCAGCTTGTTACTCTTAGGATGACATTGGTCATACTGACAGTATCCTCAGTTACACTTACTTTCCTTAACTATTTACAGTTACAGCGAAGCTGGGCACACAGCAGTGACTTTAGCTAGACGGATCATAGCTAATTGCTTCCTTTAGGGAGATACTGTTAAAAGGACGCTGGTCAAAGTGATAGTAACCTTATGGAAACTTACCTTTGCTGGTGCAGTTAGTTTGATGGTGGACACCACCCCCCGATCCATCATCTCTGGTGTCAGAAGCCCCAGTGCTGGCCAAGTGTCTTTCCACTTCCTCCCTCGGAGGCTAGGCACCGCCCTTATCGCAAGGTGCCTAGTTCCCCCACTCGACACAGCACCCGGATGCCATGACCTCCTCCAGGGCACTCCCACAGCCTTTCCAATCCTAAAAAAAATAAAAAGAATAAAAAAAAAAACCCATCCAGCCAGGATCAGATGGCATTCCTAAACAGAGCTATCCACCCCCCGGCTACTTGCCCCTTCCAGGTGCACAGCCAGCATCCAGAGCCCCACACTCGGCCCCAGCCCCCACGCTACCCGCCCTTCCCACTGGTCTGTGTCCACTAACCAGTATCTGCCTGGATGCCGCCCCTTGTCCACATCACTTTGCCACCCCCTCAGGATGCACCTCATGAACAATGACCAGGGCAGGGAAGGGGGGAGGGGAAGCACGGTGGAGGGGAAGGACTAGGGAGTCGCGGTGGAGGGTCGGCACTGTCTCAGAACCGGGCACCCAGTGGGTGTCTCCTCGGAGGCTGCGCACTCACCTCAAGTCCAGGCACCCAGCGTGCCCACCTTCAACAGGCGGTGGCGGCAGAGCCTGCGGCGGCGTGCAAAAACCAGACACCTCACTTCTGCACTGCTCGGACCTAGGCGCTAGATAGGTATGTGCACGGAGCACATTCAGCACCCACAGAAGGCTGGCTCCTTCCAACTTCCTAGCCTGTGGACCCCCTCCACAAGCCCCCAGAGGCGGCGGGGCTGCGAGAGTAGCGCATTGCCAGGCCAAACCTCAAGCAGGCGCTGCAGGCCCCTCAGCGTCACGTGCCTTGAACTGCGACGTGCCATGCTTGCCAGCTCGCCTTTCTTTGGGCGTGTGCCACTGACGGATGTGGACCTGGCCCAATGGCAGCTGGCAGGAGCGGGGCCTGCCTTGGAGACCTTCCCACAGCTGGGGCATCTTTGTCCTCAGATGAGGTCTGTGAGGTGATGGCGAGGGGCTGTCTCTGGTCAGATTTCAAGCCCAGGGCGGTCTCTTTGGAGCCCTGTCACCTTGGCTAGATCGCTCTGAGATGGGGCTGGTGGCGCTCTCTTTGCTCATTATCGAGGGAAAAAGCAAAGCACTCCCCAGTCCTAATGATCTGGGAGATGGGCTGCCCAGTGGGACTCTGCCCACCCAGAGAGATTTCCTTGGCTGATTTCTCAAAGGCTACTCCTTGTCTCGTTCAATCTGGAAGCTTTGTAGAAACCAGTGCAGTGTTACAGGCACACAAGAGCCTCCAAACACAGGTGGTTGGCTGTGTGCCAGGTGCACAGGCTGGCACTCTCCAACCTGGGGCCTCCAGCTTGCTGTGGTTGGATGCGGCGGAATGGCTGCAACCGCCTCACGACCTCACGGCACCCTGCCCAGTCCTGCGCTACCCGTGCCATCGCTGCTGTGTCTGAGGCCGGACTTCCCACTGCTATTGCTGCATCTGGTAGAGGGGCTTCACCTTTCTCACTGACCCTGCACTTGGAACGTGTGACTGGGCTCTGCACACCCCACAGATCCATTTGGCTGAGGTTGGTCTCTGCTCCTCATAACCCCCATGCCACCAGTCTGCAGAGACTTTTGGGGCTTCCAAGAGTCCCAGCCCAGGAAAGAAGGTTTGGGAAGGCAAGGAAACCTACCAAGATGGAGAAGCAGGAGAGCCGGCTCAGTCAAGACCAGAGGAACCTGTGCACCTCTGGGGAGCTCATAGGAGGAACCGCAAGACAGACTGCCAAACTGTGCTTCCGATACGGGGGCCACTTCCTTGTTTGAAGGGACCAGGCAGTCAGTGTTGCCTCTGTGTTTTCTCATTGCAAGGTCTAAATGCCCCCCCCCCCAGCTGACACCGCCGCTATTATTTCACAAATTCATGGTCCAATGCCACAAAGCTCTTGACACTGACCACGCATAGAGGGGGAGTGGGACGGTGTCCCTGGCGGGGTCTGGATGAGGAGGCTGGAGTAGGGGCTGGCTCTTCTCACTGGCCATGGTGAAACAGAAGGTGGCCCTCGGGGACAAAATTTATGGAGACACCAGCTGAGGGGCTGCTCTGAGTTAGCCCTCCACACCGCCAGGCTGCCTTAGGCTGGGCCTCCCCAGCAGTGTCATCAGGCCAGAGGTGGGCACAGGGCCGAGGCCTGGCGCATCAGAGGCGACAGGCAGTTGGAGTGAAGGGCAGGCCCCGCTTCGTCCCCATCTCTATGCACTTGGGAGAGTGAATTCACATTGGCCTCTGAGCCTTTCAGGAGCCGTTGACGTCACTAAAGATTTGTTCTCTCACCTCTACGAGGGCTTTTGGCCTGAGGTCTCACTGGGCTTTTGTTAATCATAGAGGTATTGACTGTGACTATGTGGTAAACCAAAAGATTGGAGGTGCCCAATATTGCACGCCCTTTTCCAAACTCAAATACTGCTCATTCAATGGAGAATTGGTTACTGCTGGAAGCAGTTGTGTGTCTCCTGCCACATTCACTGAAGCCTGGGCTTCCCAGTGTGAGCCACATCGCCTGACATATATGGTGGTTCTGGTTGCTGTTTCAGACTATGACCCTTCTCTGTGCCACATCCAGAGAAACAGTGGATCGGAAACATTTTTATTTTTTTACCTGAACCCGAGGTCTGCTGTGTTGCCTGTTGACAAAGGGATGGTCCCACTTTCCCTGCAGACCTTGTGCTCATCAACCTGAGCTACCACTAGCTGCCTGCCATAGGAGATGCCTCTAGCTCGTGTGGACCAGGAACAGGAGGCAGAACTGAAGCCCAAGATCGAGAAGCTTTGCCCATTCCCTAGCTAGCACTTTCAAGTTGGACTATTCTTGTC
Organism: Orycteropus afer afer; assembly: GCF_000298275.1. NCBI lineage: Eukaryota > Metazoa > Chordata > Mammalia > Tubulidentata > Orycteropodidae > Orycteropus > Orycteropus afer. The sequence goes on along the minus strand of NW_006922815.1, from coordinate 96,404 downwards.
TCAAAATTGTGAGAGGACAGATTCCTGTTTGACAAGCTATTCCCTTTTGGTATTGTATTAAAGCAGCACTACAGGACCAATACACTGCTCTAGAGGCAGAGGCAGAGGCAACCCCAGCACCTCCTTCAGTATCCGTGTAAACTAAGCTGAGTTTTAGCACATGGTGTGCCTTTCCCTGACCAGAGATGGGAGCTATGAGTCTTGTGTCACGATATCTGCTTTGTCATTGACTATGCATTTACTTCAAGTGCAGCTTACGTTGACATTTCTGTTTTAAGTTTCCTTGATTGTTGAGTCTAATACTGGGTTTCTATCTGACATACAATGATTTCCCTTGTTTGAATGATTATCAACTATACCGTTTGTTGCCTTTAACTACTGTCAGAAGGTTGGCAGCAAACGGCAGGTCTACTAGCAGAGCAAGGCTATCGGGCCAGACAGAACCTTCGTAGTCAAGAACTTCCCTCTCTCCCCTATGCCCCCTCCAGCCCCGGTATACCCATACTTCATGTGTGTGTCGGTGGATTTACCCACTTCGGATTTTTCATTTAAATGGCATCCTATGGTACATGGCTTTTAGTGTCTGACACCTGTCA
>NW_006922815.1:92044-95486 GCF_000298275.1 Orycteropus afer afer | reverse complement strand
GGTAGAGAGAGAAGTGATGAGACCCTGTGTAATGATCGAGAAGGTAATAGGGCGAGGGATGACAAGGTGTGGGTAATGAGAGTCCCCAAGAACAACAACAACAACCTTTTATATACCTAACCCCTGCAGAATCCTATGTCTCAGAGCCTATGCTGCTCCAGCAGGTTGCAGTTGAGTGGCTGAGAGACACTCGTTGACTTGTCCAGGGTGATAAAGTGGTGAAGACAGGATGCATGTGTGAAGCCCTCTCAGTGTGCGGAAAGCTGTGGACCTGGCTGAACCCAGGCCTTCTCCGGCTCCTGTGGACTGGGGTGGACTGCTCTCAGTGTGTCTGGATATGGATGTGATGCTGTGAGAGTTGCGAATTTCTCAACCAGTGGGATTTTTAGCATTGATTTCCATTAGTAGAGGGCAAAAGTCAGGTATGCAGGCTACGATGTCACGTTCTTGACAATGGAGACCAACAGAATTTGGAACAGGGGTCACCAGGCAACCAGGTGCTGGTAGATCACGGCCTGGCTCATTTCAATTAAGGCACTTGATGAACCACCATGTATCCCTGTTTTCTCTGGTATGCACGAGTTGGACCCTGTGAGGTTGATTCAGAAGACGGCTCCACCTTCACCCCTGAAGACTGTGGCCACCATCTGCTAGAAGGAAGTTGAACGTACCACGAGGTGTCCAGAGTCAGTGTGAGGCAGGCTAGGCCACCACTCTGATCCCTCCTAGTCAGTCCCAAACCAGTCCTTGTGGCTACACTTGACCTTGTCCTCGTGGGACATCAGGTGAGGTTTCAGGAGGAAGGGAGGACAGAAGTGATGAGGCCTAATGTTATGACGATGAGTCCGGCTCACCTTGGGACTAACAGAGGGGATGGGAAAGAGAGGAGTCACGTGATCGATAAAGACTCGGTAGGGGCAGGTGCCGATGAAGATGATCGCAGTGGTGCTGTCTGCTAGCTAGTAGTTGTTGAGGGAATTCCGTGGCTCCATCCTCATGATGTCTCCCCATCATTGTTCCTTCTGCTGGTCATGACCAGGACTTTCAACTGACTGGGAGTAGTTGATCCATTTGGGAGTATTGTGGGTTGAGCATCAGGGTGTGAACCAAGTAAGGATCTGGTTCAAAGCTCCATTCCAGCTGACTTGGTCACCTAGGATGCTGGGGCTTAAGTTTCTACCAGAGGTTCCAATTGACTCCCACACTTCAGGGTAGGGGCTACCTCAGGCTGAGCTGGCACCTCACTGGGAGTTTGTTGGCCACCATAACCAGCCACTGCAGCTCAGACCTCTGTCAGTGACTGGCTGTGGATGACCCTGGTTCGTCAGGTGTCAGAGGTAGACATCTTGAGCCTTTGTCCCAGGACCTCCTCTTCTCTGATTAAGCTCTCCCCTGCCCTGTGCACTTTGAGATAGGAGAGGGCTGGTAGAATGTGTTTCGCCACGACTGAGTGAACATTTCGAGTTTTGTATTATGCGGCCTTTGTCTCATGCTGGCTATAATGCTCATTTCCTGCCAGGGGGCCTTTCCTTTCCAGCTGTGGGTCTAAGAGAGTGCACCCTTTCCTGCTCCTTATAAGGACATATGAACACTGTTCTGAGAACCGCTAGCATTTAACCCATAAAGCAGAATGTCATAGTTCACACCTGACACCCAGCACATGGTGACAGACAGGGAACTGAAACCTCCTCTGATGGCCAATCTGGTATCAGGATCGGATGGGCAGCAAGGGGAAGGCTCAAACTCAAGAGGCCCTGGATACCTCCAGAGATGGCCGCTGCTCACTGTATCTGCAGGTCTTCAGACAGGAGATAGACAAGGAGCTGGGGGACGGTAGGCAGGCCTCCTTCTCCCCTGTGTAAGAGTTCACGAAGACTCAGCCCAGGCATTGGGTCAGTGCATATTCGGAGAGGTCTCAAATTGCCATGTGTTTCTTCCAATACTTCCTTGCCTATCAGATGGGAAGCCCTTTGGACCTCTGTCCGTTTTTGTTCACCATTTCCTACTCTTGCATTTGGCCAACTCTCTTTAGTGCTTTCAGTCTGGACACTAGATGTCTCATCTGGCAGTTGGCTTGATACATTCACACTTGTTTGCAGATCCACACATTCTTACCTGCGAGTTGTACACCATTTTTGTTCCCTAGAGGCCACTGTTGATATTCTGATATATCTTATTTACAGAGCCTTGGTGTCAGGTGGTTTTCGGTCCAGCAGGAGTTAGCTTTCAGAAGTGGTTGACATCACGAAAGCATTTTTCTCTCACCTCAACAAGGGCTTTTGCCCCGATGTCTCACTGGGCTTTTGTTAATCATAGAGGTATTGACCCTGACCATGTGGTAAACCAAAAGATTGGAGGTGCCCAATATTGCACACCCTAATCCAACCTCAAATACTGCTCATTAAATGGAGAATTGGTTACTACTGGAAGCAGTTGTGTGTCTCCTGCCACATTCACTGAAGCGTGGGCTTCCCAGTCTGAGCCACATCCCCCGACATGTCTGGTGGTTCTGGTTGCTGTTTCAGACTATGACCCTTCTCTGTGCCACATCCAGAGAAACAGTGGATGGGAAACATTTTTATTTTTTTACCTGAACCCGAGGTCTGCTCTGATGCATGTTGACACAGGGATGGTCCCGCTTTCCCTGCAGAGCTTGGGCTCGTCAACCTGAGCTACCAGCAGCTGCCTGCCATAGGAGATGCCTCTAGCTCATGTGGACCAGGAACAGGAGGCAGAACTGAAGCCCACGATTGAGAAGGCTTCTCCCATCCCCTAGCTAGCAAGTTCAAGTTGGACTACTTCTTGTCTCAAAATTGTGAGACGACAGATTACTGCTTGTCAAACTATTCCCTTTTGGTATTGTATTAGAGCAGCACTACAGAACCTATACACTGCACTAGAGGCAGAGGCAGAGGGAACCCCATCACCTCCTTCAGCATCCGTGTAAACTACACTAAGCTTTAGCACATGATGTGCCTTTCCCTGACCTGAGATGAGAGCTATGGGTCTTGTGTCACGATATCTGGTTTCTCATTGACTTTGCGTTTACTCCAAGTGCAGCTTACGTTGACTTTTCTGGTTTAAATTTCCTTGATTTTGAGTCTAATACTGAGTTTTGATCTGACATACAATGATTTCCCTTGTTTGAATGATTTTCAACTATACAGTTTGTTGCCTTTAACTACCATCAGAAGGTTGGCAGCCAATGGCAGGTCTACTAGCAGAACAAGGACATCGCGCCAGACAGAACCTTGGTAGTCAAGAATATCCCTCTCTCCCCTCTGCCCCCTGCAGCACCGGGATACCCATACTTCACTGTGTGTGTCGATGGATTTACCCACTCAGGATTTTTCATTTAAATGGCATCTTATGGTACATGGCTTTTAGTGTCTGACACCTGTCAGTTAGTCATCGATATTTCTGATGCTCATCAATGTGGACC
>NW_006922815.1:87675-90712 GCF_000298275.1 Orycteropus afer afer | reverse complement strand
GGAAAGAGAGGTGTCACGTGATCGATACTCAGTAGGGGCAGGTGCGATGAAGATGATCGCAATGTTGCTGTCTGCTAGCTAGTAGTTGTTGAGGGAATTCCGTGTCTCCATCCTCATGATGTCTCCCCATCATCGGTTCCTTCTGCTGGTCATGACCAGGACTTTGCAACTGACTGGGAGTAGTTGATCCATTTGGGAGTATTGTGGGTTGAGCATCAGGGTGTGAACCAAGTAAGGATCTGGTTCAAAGCTCCATTCCAGCCGACTTGGTCACCTAGGATGCTGGGGCTTAAGTTTCTACCAGAGGTTTCAATTGACTCCCACACTTCCGGGTAAGGGCTATCTCAGGCTGAGCTGGCACATTCACTGGGAGTTTGTTGGCCACCATAACCAGCCACTGCAGCTCAGGCCTCTGTCCATGACTGGCTGTGGATGACCCTGGTTCCTCAGGTGTCAGAGGTAGACATCTTGAGCCTTGTCCCAGGACCTCCTCCTCTCTGATTAAGCTCTCCCCTGCCCTGTGAACTTTGAGATAGGAGAGGGCTGGTAAAATGTGTTTCGCCACGACTGAGTGGACTTTTCGAGTTCTGTATTATGCGGCCTTCGTCTCAAGCTGGCTATAATGATCATTTCCTGCCAGGGGGTCTTTCCTTTCCAGCTGTGCATCTAATAGAGTGCACCCTTTCCTGCTCCTGATAAGGACTTATGAACACTGTTCTGAGAACCGCTAGCATTTAACCCATAAAGCAGAATGTCATGGTTCACACCTGACTCCGAGTACATGGTGACAGACAGGGTACTGAAACCTCCTCTGATGGCCAATCTGGTATCAGGATCGGATGGGCAGCAAGGGGAAGCCTCAAACTCAAGGGGCCCTGGATACCTCCAGATATGGCCGCTGCTCACTGTATCTGCAGGTCTTCGGACAGGAGATAGACAAGGAGCTGGGGGACTATAGGCAGGCCTCCTTCCTCCCTGTGGAAGAGTTCACGAAGGCTCAGCCCAGGCATTGGGTGAGTGAATATTCATAGAGGTCTCAAATCGCAGCCACCACAGGTGGCCAGAGAGTGTCCATGGTCACAGGCAAATCCCTGGAGACCCCGCTGAGACCCATCATAGGGTTTTCTCCCTTTAAGGACCCTCTTCCAACCCTAAGGACTCCTCTCTCAAAACCCTTTCCTCTACTCGAACCCCCATTCCAGCTTTGGCCCCGTTCCATTTATTTCTTCCAATACTTCCTTGACTATCGGAGGGGAAGCCCTTTGGACGTCTTTCCCTTTTGGTTCAACATTGCTTGCTCTTGCATTTGGCCTACTCTCTTTAGTGCTTTCACTCTGGATGCTAGATGTCTCATCTGGCAGTTGGCTTGACAGTCCATTCACACTTGTGTCCAGACGCACACATCGTGACCTGTGACGTGGACACCATTTTCATTCCCCAGAGGCCATTGTTGATATTCTGATATATCTTATTCATAGAGCCTTGTTGGCAGGTGATTGTCGGTCCTGAAGTAGTTAGCTTTCAGGAGCCATTGATGTCACTAAACCTTTGTTCTCTCACCTCTACGAGGGCTTGTGGCCTCAGGTGTCACTGGGCTTTTGTTAGTCATACAGGTATTGACCGTGACCATGTGGTAAACCAAAAGATCGGAGGTACCCAATATTGGAAGTTCTTCTCCAGCCTCAAACACTACTCAATAAATGGAGAATTGGTTAATGCTGGAAGCAGTTGTGTGTCTCCTGGCACTTTCACTGAAGCCTGTGCTTCCCAGTCTGAGCCTCATCCCCGACATGTCTGGTGGATATTGTTGCTGTTTCAGACTATGACCCTTGTCTGTACCACATCCAGGGAAACAGTGGATTGGAAACATTTTTATTTTTTTACCTGAACCCGAGGTCGGCTCTGTTGCCTGTTGACAATGGGATGGTCCCTCTTTCCCTGCAGACCTTGTGCTCATCAAACTGAGCTGCCAGCAGTTGCCTTCCATAGGAGATGCCTCTAGCTCATATGGACCTGGAACAGGAGGAGGAACTGAAGCCCACGATTGAGAAGCCTTCGCCCAGTGCCTAGCTAGCACTTTCAACTTCGACTACTTCTTGTCTGAATGATTGTGAGAGGACAGATTCCTATTTGTCAAATCATTGCCTTTTGGCTTTTGTCTTAGAGCAGCACTACAGAACCAGTACACTGCTCAAGAGGCTGAGGCAGTGGCAGAGGCAGCCCCAGCACCTCCTTCAGCATTCGTATGAGCTACCATGATCTTCAGCACATGGCATGCCTTTCCCTGAACTGAGACGTCAGCTATGAGTCTTGTGTCATGATATCTGTTTTGTTATTGACTGCGCATTTACTTCAAGTGCAGCTTACGTTGACTTTTCTTTTTTTTTTTATTTTCCTTGATTATTGAGTCGCATACTGGGTTTGGATTTGACATACAATGAGTTTCCTTGTTTGAATGATTGTCAACTATACCGTTTGTTGCCTTTATCTACCGTCAGAAGGTTGGCAGCCAATGGCACGTCTAATAGTAGAGCAAGGCCATCTGGCCAGACAGAACCTTGGTAGCCAAGAACTTCCCTCTCTCCCCTATGCCCCCTGCAGTCCCGGTATATGCATACCTCACTGTGTGTGTCCGTGGATTTACCAACTCTGGATTTTTCATTTAAATGGCATCCTATGGTACATGGCTTTTAGTGTGTGACACCTGTCAGTTAGTCATCGATATTTCTGATGCTCATCAAAGTGGACCGTGTGTTACTCGGAAATTCCTTTCGATGAGTGAAAGGTATCATATGTATGCTGTGTTGGGTTGATTTCATTACTTCTGGACAGACATTTGGAATGTTTGCTTCTTTTGACTTCTGTGGATCGTTCTGTGATGAGCATTTGTGCCCATGAGATTGTCTGAGTGCCTGTGGTGGTGAAAACTGGCAGAGGTAAAAGGACAACTGAGAAGAGAATTCAAGTATAAGGAATGTGTGTTGGGTGAGATCAAGAAGCAGGAAAGTGATGGGATGTGAAGAGGCGGGAAAGGGCT
>NW_006922815.1:86558-87387 GCF_000298275.1 Orycteropus afer afer | reverse complement strand
GTGAAGACGGAGGATCCATGTGTGAAGCCATCTCAGTGTCCTGAAAGTTGTGGACTTGGCTGAACCCAGGCCTTCGCTGCCTCCTGTGGACTGGGGTGGATTGCTGTCACTGTGTCTGGGTACGGATGGGATGCTGGAAGAACTGTGAATTTGGCAACGCAATGGGATTTTTAGGGTTGATTTCCATCAGGGGAGGGCACAAGTCAGGTATGCAGAGTATGATTCCCTTCCTTCACAAAGTAGGCCAATAGAACTTGGGACAAAGGTCACTGGGCAAGCATGTCTGGCAGCTAACGGCCTGGCTCATTTCACTGAAGGCATTTGGTGAACCACCATGTATCCCTGTTTTCTCTGGAATTCACGAGTTGGACAATTTCAAGTTGGTGCTTAGGGCCTACGCCCTCACCCCGAAGACTCTGGCCACAATCCGCCAAAAGGAAGATGAAGTTACCACGAGGTGTCCTGAGTCATGTGAGCCAGGCCAGGCCACCACTCTGATCCCTCCAAGACAGCCCCAAACCACTCATCATGGGTACACCAGACCTTGTCCCCGTGGGACACCAGATGACGGGCCTGGAGGAAGACAGGATAGAAGTGACGAGGCCAAATGTTCCACTGATGAGGCACGGTCACCTTGGGACTTACAGAGGAGATTGGGAAGGAGTGTGTCATGTGATCGATAAAGACTTGGTAGGGGTAGGTGCTGAAGAAGATGATGGCAGTGGTGCTGCCTGCTAGCTCGTAGTTGTTGAGGGCATTCTGTGGCTTAATCCTCATAATGTCCCCCATCATAGGTTCATTCTGCTGGTCATGACCAGGACTTTGCAAC
>NW_006922815.1:83743-85273 GCF_000298275.1 Orycteropus afer afer | reverse complement strand
CACATCCTTACCTGTGAGTTGTACACCATTTTTGTTCCCTAGAGGCCACTGTTGATATTCTAATATATTTACGGAGCCTTGGTGTCAGGTGGTTGTCGGTCCTGCAGTAGTTAGCTTTCAGGATTGGTTGACTTCACTAAAGCATTGTTCTCTCACCTCTACGAGGGCTTTTTCCCTGAGGTCACACTGGGCTTTTGTTAATCATAGAGGTATTGACCCTGACCATGTGGTAAACCAAAAGTTTGGAGGTGTCCAATATTGCACGCCCTAATCCAACCTCAAATACTGCTCATTAAATGGAGAATTGGTTACTGCTGGAAGCAGTTGTGTGTCTCCTGCCACATTCACTGAAGCCTGGGCTTCCCAGTCTGAGCCACATCTCCCGACATGTCTGGCGGTTCTGGTTGTTGTTTCAGACTATGACCCGTCTCTGTGCCACATCCAGAGAAACAGTGGTTCGCAAACTTTTTTTATTTTTTTACCTGAACCCGAGGTCTGCTGTGTTGCCTGTTGACAAAGACATGGTCCCGCATTCTCTGCAGACCTTGTGCTCGTCAACCCGAGCTACCAGCAGCTGTCTGCCATAGGATATGCCTCTAGTTCGTGAGGACCAGGAATAGGAGGCAGAACTGAAGCCCACCATCGAGAAGCCTTCTCCCATCCCCTAGATATCACTTTCAATTTGGACTACTTCTTGTCTCAAAATTGTGAGAGGACAGATTCCTGTTTGTCAAACTATTCCCTTTTGGTAGTGTATTACAGCAGCACTACCAAACCAATACACTGCTCTAGAGGCAGAGGCAGAGGCAACCCCATCACCTCCTTCAGCATCCGTGTAAACTACACTGAGCTTTAGCACATGATGTGCCTTTCACTGACTTGAGACGGGAGCTATGAGACTTGTGTCACGATATCTGGTTTGTCATTGACTTTATGTTTACTCCAAGTGCAGCTTATGTTGACTTTTCTGTTTAAGTTTCTTTGATTGTTGTGTCCAATACTGTGTTTTGATCTGACATACAATTAGTTCCCTTATTGAATGATTGTCAACTATACAGTTTGTTGCTTTAACTACCATCAGAATGTTGGCAGCCAATGGCAGGCCTACTAGCAGAGCAAGGCCATCAGCCCAGACATATCCTTCTTATTCAAGAACTTCCCCCTCTCCCCTATGTCCCCTGCAGGCCCGGTATACCCATACGTCACTGTGTGTGCACGTGGATGTACCCACTCTGGATTTTTCAATTAATGGCATCCTATGGTACATGGCTTTTAGTGTCTGACACCTCACATTTAGTCATCGATATTATTGATGCTCATCAATGTGGACAGTGTGTTACTCGGAAATTCCTTTCGATGAGAGGAAGGTATCATAGGTATGATGTGTTGGGTTGACTTAATCATTTCTGGACCGACATTTAGAATGTTTGTTGCTTTTGAGTTCTGTGGATGGTTCTTTGATGAGCATTTGTGCCCACGTGTTTGTATGAGTGCCCTGGATACCTCCAGAGATGGGCACTGCTCACTGTA
>NW_006922815.1:81712-82929 GCF_000298275.1 Orycteropus afer afer | reverse complement strand
AGGTATTGACCGTGACCATGTGGTAAACCAAAAGATCGGAGGTGCCCAAAATTGGAAGTTCTTCTCCAGCGTCAAATACTGCTCAGTAAATGGAGAAGTGGTTACTGCTGGAAGCAGTTGTGTGTCTCCTGCCACTTTCATTGAAGACTGTTCTTCCCAGTCTGAGCCACATCCCCGACATGTCTGGTGTTTCTTGTTGCTGTTTCAGACTATGACCCTTCTCTGTCCCACAATCAGAGAAACAATGGATTGGAAACATTTTTTTTTTTTTTACATGAACCCTAGGTCAGATGTGTTGCCTGTTGAAAAGGGGTTGGTCCCTCTTTCCCTGCAGACCTTGTGCTCATCAAACTGAGCTGCCAGCAGTTGCCTTCCATAGGAGATGCCTGTAGCTCATATGGACCTGGAACAGGAGGCAGAATTGAAGCCCACAATCAAGAAGCCTTTGCCCAGTCCCTAGCTAGCACTTTCAAGTTGGACTACTTCTTGTCTCAAAGATTGGGAGAGGACAGATTCCTGGTTGTAAAACCATTGCCTTTTGGTATTTGTCTTTTAGCAGCACTACAGAACCAATACATCACTCAAGAGGCTGAGGTAGTGTCAGAGACAGCCCCAGCACCTCCTTCAGCATTCGTGTGAGCTTTCCTGAGCTTGAGCACATGGCGTGCCTTTCCCTGAACTGAGACGGGAGCTATGAGTCTTGTGTCACGATATCTGATTTGTCATTGACTTTGTGTTTACTCCAAGTGCAGCTTACGTTGACATTTCTGTTTTAAGTTTCCTTGATTGTTGAGTCTAATACTGGGTTTCGATCTGACATACAATGAGTTCCCTTGTTTGAATGATTGTCAACTATACCGTTTGTTGCCTTTAACAACCATCAGCCAATGGCAGGTCTACTAGCAGAGCAAGGCCACTGGGCCACACAGAACCTTCGTAGTCAAGAACTTCCCTCTCTCCCTATGCCCCCTGAAGCTCCGGTATACCCATACTTCACTGTGTGTGTCAGTGGATTTACCCACTCTGCATTTTTCATTTAATTGCATCCTATGGTATATGGCTTTTAGTGTCTGACACCTGTCAGTTACTCATCGATATTTTTGTCTTGAATTTATTTATTTATTTATTTATTTTTTATTAGGATTTGGGTGAAGATTTACAGAGTAAATTCACTTTTCATACAGCAGTTCACATATACATTGTCTCATGTCATTGAC
>NW_006922815.1:58211-58760 GCF_000298275.1 Orycteropus afer afer | reverse complement strand
AGAGGAGGTTTCAGTTCTCTTTCCGTCACCGTGTGCGGGGTGCTGGGTGTGCAACATGACATTCTCCTTTATGGGTTAACTGCTAGCTGTTCTCAGAACCCTACTCACATGGCCGTATCAGGAGCAGGAAATTGTGCACGCTCTAAGATGCACAGGTGGATAGGAAATTCCCACTGGGAGCAAATGAAGATTATGAGATTATGAGACAGAGGCCAGATAATCCACACCTCAAAAAGTCCACTCAGTCGTGGCTAAGCACATTCTACCAGCCCTCTCCTGTCTCAAAGTGCACAGGGCAGGGCAGAGCTTAATCAGAGAGGAGGAGGTTCTCGGACAAAGGCTCAAGATGTCTACCTCTGACACCTGAAAAATCCAGGTCATCCATGGCCAGTCACAGACAGAAGCCTGCACCGCAGAAGCTGGTCATGGAGGCAAACAAATTACCAGTGAAGGTGCCAGCTCAGCGTGAGAGAGTCTCTACCCTGAAGTGTGGGAGTCAATTGGAACGTCTGGTAGAAACTTAGGTCCCAGCATCCTAGGTGACCCAGT
>NW_006922815.1:55661-56718 GCF_000298275.1 Orycteropus afer afer | reverse complement strand
TGCTTCTTGATCTCACCCAACACACATTCCTTATACTTGAATTCTCTTCTCAGTTGTCCTTTTACCTCTGCCAGTTTTCACCTCCACAGGCACTCAGACAATCACATGGGCACAAATTCTCATTACAGAATGATCCACAGAAGTCAAAAGAAGCAAACATTCCAAATGTCTGTCCAGAAGTAATGAAATCAACCCAACACAGCATACTTATATTTCCTTTCACTCATTGAAAGGAATTTCCGAGTAACACACGGTCCACTTTGATGAGCATCAAAAATATTGATGACTAACTGACAGGTGTCAGACACTAAAAGCCATGTGCCATAGGATGCCATTTAAATGAAAAACCCAGAGTGGATAAATCCACAGACACACACAGTGAAGAATGCGTATACCAGGGTTGCAGGGGGAATAGGGGAGAGAGGGAAGTTCTTGACTACTAAGGTTCTGTCTCCAGGGAGTTGCCTGTAAACATGGACACTCTCTGGCCACCTGGGGTGGCTGCAATTTGAGACCTCTCTGAATATGTACTCACCCAATGCCTGGGCTGAGCGTTCGTGAACTCTTCCACAGGGGAGAAGAAGGCATGACTACCGTCCCCCAGCTCCTTGTCTATCTCCTGTCCGAAGTCCTGCAGATACAGTGAGCAGCGGTATCCATCTCTGGAGGTATCCAGGGTCCTTTGAGTTTGAGGCCTCCCTTTGCTGCCAATCCGATGCTGATACCAGATTGGCCATCAGAGGAGGTTTCAGTTCCCTGTCTGTCACCATGTGCTGGGTGTTGGGTGTGAACCATGACATTCTGCTATATGGGTTAAATGCTAGTGGTTCTCAGAACAGTGTTCATATGTCCTTCTCAGGACCAGGAAAGGGTGCACTCTCTTAGACGCACACCTGGAAAGGAAAGACCCACTGGGAGGAAATGATCACTATAGCCAGCATGAGACAAAGGCCGCATAATACAAAATTCGAAAAGTCCACTCAGTCGTGGCTAAACAAATTCTACCAGCCCTCTCCTATCTCAAAGTGCACAGGACAGGGGAGAGCTTAATCAGAGA
>NW_006922815.1:49136-54516 GCF_000298275.1 Orycteropus afer afer | reverse complement strand
CGGAGAAGGCCTTGGTTCAGCCAGGTCCACAGGTTTCCGCACACTGAGATGGCTTCACACATGGATCCTCCGTCTTCACCAATTTATCACCCTGGACAAGTCAACGAGTGTTTCTCAGCCACTCAACTGCAACCTGGTGGAGCAGCATAGCCTCTGAGATATAGGTTTCCACAGGGGTTAGGTATATAAAAGGTTGTTGTTGATGTTGTTGGGGACTCTCATTACCCACTCCCTGTCATCCCTCGCCCTATTACCTTCTCTCTCATTACACAGGGTCTCATCACTTCTCTCTCTACCTCCTAACTCACAACACCAGTGCTACCTCCTGACCCTCCTCACTCCTTTCACCTGCACCTGGGAGTTCTCCAGCCCTTTCCCGCCTCTTCACCTCCCATCACTTTCCTGCTTCTTAATCTCACCCAACACACATTCCTTATACTTGAATTCTCTTCCCAGTTGTCCTTTCACCTCTGCCAATTTTCATGACCACAGGCACTCAGACAAACATGTGGGCACAAATGCTCCTCACAGAACCATCCACAGAAGTCAAAAGAAGCAAACATTCCAAATGTCTCTCTGGAAATGATGAAGTCAACCCAATACTGCATACCTATGATACCTTTCACTCATCGAAAGGAATTTCCGAGTAAAACACGGTCCACATTGATGAGCATCAAAAATATCGATGACTAACTCACAGGTGTCAGACACTAAAAGCCACGTACCATAAGATGTGATTTAAATGAAAAATCCAGAGTGGGTAAATCCACCGACACACACAGTGAAGTATGGGTATAGAGGGACTACAGGGGGCATAGGGGAGAGAGGGAAATTCTTGACCACCAAGGTTCTGTCTGGCCAAATGGCCTTGCTCTGCTAGTAGACCTGCCATTGGCTGCCAACCTTCTGATGGTAGTTAAAGGCAACAAACGGTATAGTTGATAATCATTCAAACAAGGGAAATCATTGTATGTCAGATCAAAACCCAGTATTGGAGTCAACAATCAAGAAAACTTAAAACAGAAAAGTCAACGTAAGCTGCCCTTGAAGTAAATGTGCAGTCAATGACAAACCAGATATCGTGACACAATACTCATAGCTCTCATCTCAGGTCAGGGAAAGGCACATTATGTGCTAAAGCTCAATGTAGTTTACACGGATGCTGAAGGAGGTGCTGGGCTTGCCTCTGCCTCTGCCTCTAGAGCAGTGTATTGGTTCTGTAGTGCTGCTCTAATACAATACCAAAAGGGAATAGTTTGTCAAACAGGAATCTGTCCTCTCACAATTTTGAGACAAGTAGTAGTCCAACTTGAAAATGCTACCTAGAGGATGGCCGAAGGCTTCTTGATCCTGGGCTTCAGTTCTGCCTCGTGTTCCTGGTCCACACGAGCTACAGGCATCTCCTTTGGCAGGCAGCTGCTGGTAGCTCAGGTTGATGAGCACAAGGTCTGCAGGGAAAGCGGGACCATCCCTGTGTCAACAGGCAACACAGCAGACCTCGGGTTCAGGTAAAAAAATAAAAATATTTCCAATCCACTCTTTCTCTGGATGTGGCACAGAGAAGGGTCATAGTCTGAAACAGCAACAAGAACCACCAGACATGTCAGGGGATGTGGCTCAGACTGGGAAGCCCAAGCTTCAGTGAATGTGGCAGGAGACACACAACTGCTTCCAGCAGTAACCAATTCTCCATTTAATGAGCAGTATTTGAGGTTGGATTAGGGCATGCAATATTAGCCACCTCCAATCTTTTGGTTTACCACATGGTCACGGTCAATACCTCTATGATTAACAAAAGCCCAGTGAGACCTCAGGCCAAAAGCCCTCATAGAGGTGAGAGAACAAATCTTCAGTGACGTCAACGCCTCTGAAAGGCTCAGTCACCAAAGTGAATTCACTCTCCCAAGTGCATACAGATGGGGACGGAGTGGGGCCTGCCCTTCACCCCAACTGCCTGTCGCCTGTGATGCCCCAGGCCCCGGCCCTGTGCCCACCTCTGGCCTGATGACACTGCTGGGGAGGCCCAGCCTAAGGCTGCCTGGCGGTGTGGAGGGCTAACCCAGAGCAGCCCCTGAGGTGGTGTCTCTATAAATTTGGTCCCTGAGGGCCACCTTCTGTGCCACCGTGGCCAGTGAGAAGATCCAGCCCCTACTTCAGCCTCCTGACCCAGACCCCGCCAGGGCCACCGTCCCACTCCCCCTTTGTGCGTGGTCAGTGGCAAGAGCTTTGTGGCATTGGACCACGAAGTTGTGAAGTAATAGCGGCGGTGTCAGCTGGGGGACGCACTTAGATCTTGCAATGAGAAAACACAGAGGAAACACTGACTGCCTGGTCCCTTCAAACAAGGAAGTGGCACCTGGATCAGAAGCAGAGTTTGGCAGTCTGTCTTGAGGTTCCTCCTATGAGCTCTCCAGAGGTGTACAGGGGCCTCTGCTCTTGACTGAGCCGGCTCTCCTGCTTCTCCCTCTCGGTAGGCTTCCTTGCCTTCCCAAACCTCCTTTCCTGGGCTGGGACTCTTGGAAGCCCCAAAAGTCTCTGCAGACTGGTGGCGTGGGTGTTGTGAGGAGCAGAGACCAGCCTCATCCAGATGGATCTGTGGGGTGTGCAGAGCCCAGTCACACGTTCCAAGTGCAGGGTCAGCGAGAAAGATGAAGCCCCTCTACCAGATGCAGCAATAGCAGTCGCAAGTCCGGACTCGGACACAGCAACGATGGCATGTGTGGCGCAGGACTGGGCAGGGTGCCGCGAGGTCGTGAGGAGGTTGCAGCCATTCTGCTGCATCCAATCACAGCAAGCTGGAACCCCCACTTTGGAGAGTGCCATCCCGTGCACCTGACACACAGCCAGCCACCTTTGTGTGGAGGCTCGTGTGTGCCTGTAACGCTGCACTGGTTTCCACAAAGCTTCCAGATTGAATGAGACAAGGAGTCGCCTTTAAGAAATCAGCCAAGGAAATCTCTCTGGGTGGTCAGAGTCCCACTGGGCAGCCCATCTCTCCGATCATTAGGACTGGGGAGCGGTTTGCTTTTTCCCTCGATAATGAGCAAAGAGAGCGCCACCAGCCCCATCTCAAAGACAGAGCCATCTAGCCGAGGTGACAGGGCTCCAAAGAGACCACCCTGGGTTTGAAATCTGACCAGAGACAGCCCCTGGACATCAGCTCTCTGGCCTCTTTGAGGACAAAGCTGCCCCAGATGTGGCAAGGTCTCTAAGGCAGGCCCCGCTCCCGCCAGCTGCCATTTGGCCGGGGCCGTGTCCGTCAGCGGCACATGCCCAATGAGAGGCAAGCTGGCACGCATGGCACGTCACAGTTGAAGGCGCGTGACGATCAGGGCCTTGCAGCGCCTGCTAGAGGTTTGGACTGGCAATGCGCTGCTCTCGCAGCTCCGCCGCCTCAGGGGGCTTGTGGAGGGTGTCCGCTGGCTAGGAGTTGGGAAGGAGCCAGACTTCTGTGGGCACTGAATGTGCTCCGTCCCTGTCTAGCGCCTAAGTCTGAGCTGTGCAGAAGTGAGGTGTCTTGCTTGCACACGCCGCCGCAGCCTCTGCCACAGCCGCCTGTTGAAGGTGCGCATCCTGGGTGCCTGGACTTGAGGTGAGTGCACGGCCTCCGAGGAGACACCCACTGGGTGCCCGGTTCCGAAACAGTGCCGACCCTCCACCGCGACTCCCCGGTCCTTCCCCTCCACCGTGCCTCCCCTCCCCCCCTTCTCTACCCTGGTCATTGTTCATGAGGTGCATCCTGAGGGGGCTCAGAGTGATGTGGACAAGGGGCGGCATCCAGGCAGATACTGGTTAGTGGACACACAGAAGTGGAAAGGGCGGGTAGCGTGGGGGCTGGGACAAGTGTGGGGCTCTGGATGTTGGCCTTGCACCTGGAAGGGGCAAGTGGCCAGGACATGGATAGCACGGCTTAGGAACGCCATCTGATCCTGGCTGGGTGGTTTTTTTTTTTTTTTTAGGCCTGGAAAGGCTGTGGGAGTGCCCTGCAGGAGGTCATGGCATACGGGTGCTGTGTCGAGTGGGGGAACTACCGACCTTGCCATAAGGGCAGTGCCTAGCCTCTGAGAGAGGAAGTGGAAAGACACTTGGCCAACACTGGGGCTTCTGACACCGGAGATGACAGATGGGGGGCGGTGTGCACCATCAACGTAACTGCACCAGCAAAGGTAAGTTTCCATAAGGTTACTATCACTGTGACCAGCGTCCTTTTAACAGTATCTCCCTAAAGGAAGCAATTAGCTATGATCCATCTAGATAAAGTCACTGCTGTGTGCCCAGCTTCGCTGTAACTGTTAATAGTTAAGGAAAGTAAGTGTAACTGAGGATACTGTCAGTATGACCAATGTCATCCTAAGAGTAAAAAGCTGATGTAAGTATAACTGAGGTAGTGACCATCATCACCGTAAGTGTAATGAGCTAATGTGAATGTAACGATAGCCACTGACACTATAACTCGTGTCACCATAAGTATACCTAGCTAAGGCAAGTGCGAGTAAGGTCTCTTTTGGTGGGACCAGTGTCAATGTAACTGTAAGTATTTAAGTGAAGGCAATGTAAGGTGACTGTCCTATTGTCCACCATCAAAGTACCTGTACCAAAAAAGGTAAGTTTCACTAAGGTTACTATCACTGTGACCAGCATCCTTCTAACTGTATCTCTCTAAAGGAAGTGAACCTAAGGTCACTGTCAGTTTGTGAAGAATCAACTGCATTGAAATTAGCTATGACATTTCTAGCTAAAGTCACTGCTGTGTGCTCAGCTTCACTGTAACTGTAAATAGTTAAGGAACATAAGTGCAACTGAGGACAATGAAATTATGGCCAATATCACCCTAAGAGCAACAAGCTGATGTAAGTATAGCTGAGGTAGCAGTCAGTTCTCTCGCATCACTGTAACTCTAAGCAGTTACCAAAAGTTTAGGCATGGTCACTATGACGAGAGTCACCATAAGTGTATCTAGCTAATGGAAGACTAAGTAAAGCACTGTCATTGCATCCTGCCACCCCATTATTGCCTAATTAAAATAAGTCTCTCTCAGGGCAATTCAATCTCGCCTGTATCACTGTAAGTGTGACCAAGTCACCATAAGTATACCTAGCTAAGGTAAACCTATCCAAGGTGTGGTGGTCAATGTGGAGTTTCAACTTGGCTTGGCCTGGGTGAATGGCTGGGCAGCTGAATGTAGTATTCCCTATGATGAGACTGATAATGAACTCCAAGGTGTACTCTACTGTGAGTGGCTGAGCTGCTTTTGGGTATGTGGTCTGCTTCCCATATGTAAGAAACAGCTTTGGGAATGGTCTCCATCTTTTAGCATGCTTGAACCCTGCATGTAAACAAATCATTGTCCACCCTCCTGCCATGCTCTGCCCAACTTGGG
>NW_006922815.1:46753-48097 GCF_000298275.1 Orycteropus afer afer | reverse complement strand
CAACATCACCCTAACTGAAACCAGCTAAGGTATGTGAGCCAAAATGCACTATCATTGCGAACTGCATCGCCATCACTTGAACAAATGTAAATGTAGCTGAGGTCACTTACAGTGTGTCTAGTGTCACCATATGGGTAACTAGGAAATGTAAGTGTAGCAAAGACCACTGTCAGTATGACCAGAGTCCCAGTAAGAGCAACTAGCTCATGGAAGCATACCTAAGGTAACACTAAGTGTGCCTACCATCAATGCAACTGTAATGATCAAAATTGAGTTTTTCTAAGGTCCCTGTCAGTGTCACCATTATCACCCTAAGTGTAAATAGCTAAGGTTAGTGTCAGTAAGGCATTCTCACTGTGTCTAGCATCACCCTGAGTGTAACTAACTAAGATAAGTCTAATAAAAGTCACCCTATTTTCATCTAGTTAATGTCAAATTTTTCAGGTCACTCTCAGTGTGAACAGCATCACTGTAACTGGAATTAGCTAACATATGATTGCCTAAGGTCACTGTCGTTTTTGCCAGCATAGCCATGTCTTTAAGTAGTGAACTTAAGTGAAGCAAGGTCACTGTCATTGAGAGCAGGGTCACAATAAATGTAAGACAATAAAGCCAGTGTAGCTAGGTTCACATGTGTTTAACTAGCAAACGTAAGTGTAGCAAAGGTCACTGTCGTCATGACCATCGTCAGCATCAATGCAAGTGGCTAAATCAAGAATAGCTTTGGTCAGTATCACTGTGAACAGCACCACCTTAAGTGTAAGAATTTAAAATATGTCTATCTTAGGTCACTGTTCATGTTCCTAGAATCAGCATAAACGTAACTAGCCCAGTTAGTGTACTTAAGGTCACTGTCAGTGTGATCAGTGTCACCATAATTGTAAGTAGCATAGGCAAGTGTAGCTACGGTCATGGTCTCTGTGACCAGCATCACCATAATTGTAAGGGGCTTAAGCAAGTGTAGCTAAGGTCACTGTCCCTGTGGACAGCACCAATGTAACTATATCCAATTGCAATAAGTCTAGCTTAGGTCCCTGTCACTGTGACTAACAATCCAGGAAATGTCAGCAGCTAAGGTATGTTTAGCAAAGGTCATTGTCTTTGTGACTAGCAACACCTTAACTGTGACTAGGAATGGAAAGTCAAGCTAAGGACACTTTCAGTTTCCAAATGGTCATCACAGACCAAAATAAGGAGACCTATGGAGCTGTGTTCTGACAGCGAACTGAGTGACCCTGACAGTACAGGTGGCTCGGAGATCCCCGACTGGTGGCAGGACCTAAGAATTAACCTAAAAATCACCCTGCCATCCAGGGACTGCGCGGACTGTGCACCGTGGCTGGG
>NW_006922815.1:15557-16457 GCF_000298275.1 Orycteropus afer afer | reverse complement strand
ACACCCAAAGTTGTTTCTTACGTGTGGGAATCAGACCACATACCCAAAAGCAGCTCAGCCACTCACAGTGGAGTCCACCTTGGAGTTGATTACCAGTCTCATCATGGGCAATACTACATTCAGCTGCCCAGCCACTCACCCAGGCCAAGCCAAGTTGAAACTCCACGTTGACCACCACACCTTTGATAGGTTTTCCTTAGGTAGGTATACTTATGGTGACTTGGTCACACTTACAGTGACACAGTCAACATTAAATTGCCCTTAGAGAGACATATTTTAATTAGCCAATAATGGGGAGGCAGGATTCAATGACAGTGCTTTACTTAGTCTTCCATTAGCTTGTTAAACTTATGGTGAATCTCGTCATATTAACTGTGCCTAAACTTATGGTAGCTGCTTAGAGTTACAGTGATGCGAGGGGACTGACTGCTACCTCAGCTATACTTACATCAGCTTGATACTCTTAGGATGATATTGGTCATAATGACAGTACACTATGTTACACTTACTTTCCTTAAGTATTTACAGTTACAGTGAAGCTGGGAACACAGCAGTGACTTTAGCTAGACGGATCATAGCTAATTGCAGTGAAGGTGATGCGTCACAAACTGACAGTGACCTTAGGTACACATCGTTTAGAGAGATACTTTTAGAAGGACGCTGGTCACAGTGATAGTAACCTTATGGAAACTTACCTTTTCTGGTGCAGTTACGTTGATGGTGGACACTGCCCCGCCGTCCGTCATCTCCGGTGTCAGAAGCCCCAGGGCTGGCCAAGTGTCTTTCCACTTCCTCCCTTGGAGGCTAGGCCCCGCCCTTACGGGTCGCTAGTTCCCCCACAGGACACTGCACTCGGATGCAGTGACCTCCTCAAGGGCACTCTGGCTGCCATTTCAGGCC
>NW_006922815.1:10032-11111 GCF_000298275.1 Orycteropus afer afer | reverse complement strand
AAAGGAATTTCCGAGTAACACACGGTCCACATTGATGAGCATCAAAAATATCGATGACTAACTGACAGGTGTCAGACACTAAAAGCCACGTACCATATGATGCCATTTAAATGAAAAATCCAGAGTGGGTAAATCCACCGACACACACATGAAGTATGGGTATACCTGGGCTACAGGGGGCATAGGGGAGAGAAGGAAGTTCTTGACTACCAAGGTTCTGTCTGGCCCGATGGCCTTTCTCTGCTAGTAGACCTGCTGTTGGCTGCCAACCTTCTCATGGTAGCTAAAGGCAACAAACGTTATAGTTGACAATCATTCAAACAAAGGAACTCATTTTATGTGAGACTGAAACACAGTATTGGACTCAACAATCAAGGAAACTTAAAACAGAAAAGTCAATGTAAGCTGCACTTGAAGTAAATGTGCAGTCAATGACAAACCAGACATCGTGACACAAGACTCATAGCTCCCGTCTCAGGTCAGCGAAAGGCACATCATGTGCTAAAGCTCAGTGTAGTTTACACGGACGCTGAAGTAGGTGTTGGGCTTGCCTCTGCCTCTGCCTCTAGAGCAGTGTATTGGTTCTGTAGTGCTGCTCTAATACAATACTAAAAGGGAATAGTTTTTCAAACAGGAATCTGTCCTCTTACAATTTTGAGACAAGAAATAGTACAACTTGAAAGTGCTAGCTAGGGGATGGGCGTAGGCTTCTTGATCATGGGCTTCAGTTCTGCTTCCTGTTCCTGGTGCACAAGAGCTAGAGGCGTCTCCTATGGCAGGCAGCTGCTGGTAGCTCAGTTTGATGAGCACAAGGTATGCAGGGAAAGCGGGACCATCCCTTTGTCAACAGGCAACAGAGCAGACCTCGGGTTCAGGTAAAATAATAAAAATATTTCCGATCCACTGTTTCTCTGGATGTGGCACAGAGAAGTGTCGTAGTCTGAAACAGCAATCAGAACCACCAGACATGTCGGGCGATGTGGCTCAGACTGGGAAGCCCAGGCTTCAGTGAATGTGGCAGGAGACACACAACTGCTTCCAGCAGTAACCAATTCTCCATTTAATGAGCAGTATTTGAG
>NW_006922815.1:8023-8850 GCF_000298275.1 Orycteropus afer afer | reverse complement strand
GCTGTGGTTGGATGCGGCGGAATGGCTGCAGCCTCCTCACGACTTCTCGGCACCCTGCCGGTCCTGCACCACCCGTGCCGTCGTTGCTGTGTCTGAGGCCGGACTTGCGACTGCTATAGCTGTATGTGGTAGAGGGGCTTCATCTTTCTCACTGACCCTGCACTTGGAATGTGTGAGTGGGCTCTGCACTCCCCACAGATCTATTTGGCTGAGGCTGGTCTCTGCTCCTCACATCCCCCACACCACCAGTGTGCAGTGACTTTTGGGGCTTCCAAGAGTCCCAGCCCAGGAAAGGAGGTTTGGGAAGGCGAGGAAGCCTACTGAGAGGGAGATGCAGGAGAGCTGGCTCAGTCAAGACCAGTGGCCCCTGTGCACCTCTGTGAGCTCATAGGAGGAACCTCAAGACAGACTGACAAACTCTGCTTCCAATCCAGAAGCCACTTCTTCATTTGAAGGGACCAGACAGTCAGTGTTGCCTCTGTGTTTTCTCATTGCAAGGTCTAAGTGCGCCCCCCAGCTGATGCCGCCGCTATTATTTCACACCATCGTGATCCAATGCCACAAAGCTCTTGCCACTGACCACGCAGAGAGGAGGAGTGGGATGGTGGCCCTGGCGGGGTCTGGGTCAGGAGGCTGGAGTAGGGGCTGGCTCTTCTCACTGGCCACGGGGGCAAAGAAGTTGGCCCTCGGGCACCAAATTTATGGAGACTCCAGCTGATGGGCTGCTCTGGGTTAGCCCTCCACACCACCAGGCAGCATTAGGCTGGGCCTCCCCAGCAGTGTCATCAGGCCAGAGGTGGGCACAGGGCCTGGGCCTGGGGCATCAG
>NW_006922815.1:6964-7923 GCF_000298275.1 Orycteropus afer afer | reverse complement strand
AGCTTCCAGCTTGAACGAGACAAGGAGTTGCCTTTGAGAAATCAGCCAAGGAAATCTCTCTTTGTGGTCAGAGTCCCACTGGGTAGCCCATCTCCCAGATCATTAGGACTGGGGAGCGGTTTGCTTTTTCCCTCGATAATGAGCAAAGAGAGTGCCAGCAGCCCCATCTCAAAGACAGAGCGATCTAGCCAAGGTGACAGGGCTCCAGAGAGACCATCCTGGGCATGAAATCTGACCAGAGACAGCCCCTCGCCATCAGCTCTCAGGCCTCATCTGAGGACAAAGCTGCCCCAGCTGTGGGAAGGTCTCCAAGGCAGGCCCTGCTCCCGCCAGCTGCCATTGGGCGGGGGCCGTGTCCATCAGCAGCACACGCCCACTGAGAGGCGAGGTGGCACTCATGGCATGTCGCAGTTGAAGGCGCATGAGGCTCAGGGGCCTGCAGCGCCTGCTTGAGGTTTGGACTGGCAATGCGCTGCTCTCGCAGCTCTACCGCCTCTGGTGGCTTGTGGAGGGGGTCCGCAGGCTAAGAGGTGGGAAGGAGCCAGCTTTCTGTGGGCACCCAATGTGCTCCGTGCACATCCCTGTCTTGCGCCTAAGTCCGAGCAGTGCAGAAGTGAGGTGTCTGGCTTGCGCACGCCGCCACAGCCTCTGCTGCTGCCGCCTGTTGAAGGTGGGCACGCTGGGTGCCTGGACTTGAGGTGAGTGCACGGCCTCTGAGGAGACGCCCACTTAGTTTCTGGTTCTGAGACAGTGCCGACCCTCCACCGCGACTCCCCAGTCCTTCCCCTCCACCGTGCCTGCCCTCCCCCCCTTCCCTGCCCTGGTCATTGTTCATGAGGTGTGTACTGAGGGGGCGCCAGAGTAATGTGGAGAAGGGGCGGCATCCAGGCAGATACTGGTTAGTGGACACAGAGCAGTGGGAAGTGCTGGTAGCGTGGGGGCTGGGGATGAGTGTGGGG
>NW_006922815.1:3833-5332 GCF_000298275.1 Orycteropus afer afer | reverse complement strand
GTAGCTCCAGTGTGCCAGGAAGAGGACGCACATCTGAAGCCAAAGGGTGAGTTGTTTCCACCCACCTTCTAGTGCCTCACACCTGGATATTGAACTTAAAGCCTCTAAATGGTAAGAATAATTCCTGCTTGGTTAGGCCATCTCATTTGTGGTATATTCTTGTCAGAGCAGCACCAGAAACACAAATTAAAAGGACACAGTCTCTGTGACAAACATCAAGTTACTGTAACTATGTAAGACAAGTGTAATGGATGGCATTGTGAGTGTGACCAGGTTACAGTAAGTGTAACTAGCTAAGAGTATTTTTCCTAAGGGTGAGGTCATTGTGACCCACATCTGTGTCCCTTTAGGGAGCAATGGTCAGTCTTATTACGGTCACTTTCACTCTCAACGGCATCTCCGTAACTGTAACGAACTAAGATAAGGGTAGCAAAGGTCATATTCAGTGTGTCCATGATGCCAGTAACTGTAAATGGCTAATGTAACAATAAGTAGCTATGGTCACTGTTCTGTGACTGTGTCTCTAGAAGATTAACTATCTATGGTAAAATGCGTTGAGGTCACGGACAAAGTTACCAACACCACCATAGCTGTCAGTAACAGAACTGTCGCTAGGGTCACTCATGTTATGAACAGCACAGTGGTAACTGAAACTAGGACAGGTAAGTGTAACTAATGTCATTGTCCCTGTGGCCAGCATGATGGTAACTGTAACTAGCTGTGATAAGTGTAAGTGAGGTAACTGTCACTGCGACAAGGGTTAAAACACTCATAACTAGGTGAAGTAGGTCTACCTAAGGTCACTGTGAATATGTAAACATCACCGTGTTCCAAGCTAAGGTTATTCTCTCAAATCACTGTCACTCTAACCAACATCACCCTATCTGAAACCAGCTAAGGTATTTGAGCCAAAATGCACTATCATTGGGAACTGCATCGCCATCACTTGAAGAACAGTAAATGTAGCTGAGGTCACTTACAGTGTGGCTAGTGTCACCATAAGGGTAACTAGGAAATGTAAGTGTAGCAGAGACCACTTTCAGTATGACCAGAGTCCCAGTAAGAACAACTAGCTCATGGAAGCATACCTAAGGTAACACTAAGTATGCCTACCATCAATGCAACTGTAATGATCAAAACTGAGTTTTTCTAAGGTCCCTGTCAGTGTCACCAGCATCAGCCTAACTGCAACTAGCTAAGGTTAGTCTCAGTAAGGCACTCCCTGTGTCTAATATCACCCTGAATGTAACTAGCTAAGCTAAGTCTAATAAAAGTCACCCTAATTTCATCTAGTTAATGTCAAGGTTTTCAGGTCACTCTCAGTGTGAACAGCATCACTGTAACTGGAATTAGCTAACAAAAGTTTGCCTAAGGTCACTGTCCTTTTTGCCACCATCCCCATGTCTTTAAGTAGCGAACATAAGTGAAGGAAGGTCACTGTCTTTGAGAGCAGGGTCACCATAAATGTAAGCCTCTAAAGCAAGTGTAGCTCGGGTCAC
>NW_006922815.1:1739-3339 GCF_000298275.1 Orycteropus afer afer | reverse complement strand
CAAAGGTCATTGTCATTGTGACCAACAACACCTTAACTGTTACTAGGAATGAAAAATCAAGCTAAGGACACTTTCAGTTTCAAAATGGTCATCGCAGTCCTAACTAGCTAAGGTAAGTATTGCTAAGGTGGCTGTCAGTGTGACCAGCATGGTCATCCCTGCAGTCAGTTAAGGTAAGAGTAAGGTCTTTGTTACTGTGAGCAGCAACACCATATTTGTAGCTAGGTAACGTAAATCTAACCAAGGTCACTCTCAGTGTGTCCAGCTAGACAGGGATGTGCACGGAGCACATTCGGCGCCCACAGAAGGCTGGCTCCTTCCCACCTCCTAGCCAGTGGACCCCCTCCACAAGCCCCCAGAGGCGGTGGAGCTGTGAGAGCAGCGCATTGCCAGTCCAAACCTCAAGCAGGCGCTGCAGGCCCCTTAGCGTCATGCGCCTTCAACTGCGACGTGCCATGCGTGCCAGTTTGCCTCTCATTGGGTGTGTGCCGCTGACAGACGCGGCCCCAGCCCAATGGCAGCTGGCGGGAGCGGGGCCTGCCTTAGAGACCTTCCCACAGCTGGGGCAGCTTTGATCTCAGATGAGACCTGAGAGCTGATATCCAGGGGCTGTCTCCAGTCAGATTTCAAGCCCAGGGCGGTCTCTTTGGAGGCCTGTCACCTTGGCTAGATGGCTCTGTCTTTGAGATGGGGCTGGTGGCGCTCTCTTTGCTCATTATCGAGGGAAAAAGCAAAATGCTCCCCAGTCCTAATGATCTGGGAGATGGGCTGCCCAGTGGGACTCTGACCACCCAGAGAGATTTCCTTGGCTGATTTCTCAAAGGCAACTCCTTGTCTCTTTCAATCTGGAAGCTTTGTGGAAATCAGTGCAGCGTTACAGGCACACACGAGCCTCCACACACAGGTGTCATGCTGTGTGCCAGGTGCACGCGCTGGCACTCTCCAACCTGGGGGCTCCAGCTTGCTGTGGCTGGATGCGGCAGAATGGCTGCAACCTCCTCACGACCTCACGGCACCCTGCCTGGTCCTGCGCCACCCGTGCCATCGTAGATGTGTCCGAGGCCGGACTTGCGACTGCTATTGCTGCATCTGGTAGAGGGGCTTCTTCTTTCTCACTGACCCTGCACTTGGAACGTGTGACTGGACTCTGCACACCCCACAGATCCATTTGGCTGAGGCTTGTGTCTGCTCCTCATAACCCCATGCCACCAGTCTGCAGAGACTTTTGGGGCTTCCAAGAGTCCCAGTCCAGGAAAGTAGGTTTGGGAAGGCAAGGAAGCCTACCGAGAGGGAGAAGCAGGAGAGCCGGCTCAGTCAAGACTAAAGGCCCCTGTGTACCTCTGAGGAGCTCGTAGGAAGAACCTCAAGACAGACTGAAAAACTCTGCTTCCGATCCAGGGACCACTTCCTTGTTTGAAGGGACCAGGCAGTCAGTGTTGCCTCTGTGTTTTCTCATTGCAAGGTCTAAGTGTGCCCCCCAGCTGACACCGCCGCTATTATTTCACAACTTCATGGTCCAATGCCACAAAGCTCTTGCCACTGACCACGCACAGAAGGGGAGTGGGACTGTGGCCCTGGCGGGGTCTGGGTCAGGAGGCTG
>NW_006922815.1:0-1239 GCF_000298275.1 Orycteropus afer afer | reverse complement strand
AAATGGAGAATTGGTTACTGCTGGAAGCAGTTGTGTGTCTCCTGCCACATTCACTGAAGCCTGGGCTTCCCATTCTGAGCCACATTGCCTGACATGTCTGGTGGTTCTGGTTGCTGTTTCAGAGTAATGCTCTTCTCTGTGCCACATCCAGAGAAACAGTTGATCAGAAATATTTTTTTTTTTTTTACCTGAACCCGAGGTCTGCTGTGTTGCCTGTTGACAAAGGGATGGTCCTGTTTTCCCTGCAGGCCTTGTGCTCATCAACTTGAGCTACCAGCAGCTTCCTGCCATAGGAGATGCCTCTAGCTCGTGTGGACCGGGAACAGAAGGCAGAACTCAAGCCAATGATCGAGAAGGCTTCGCCAATCCCCTAGCTAGCACTTTCAAGTTAGACTACTTCTTGTCTCAAAATTGTGAGAGGACAAATTCCTGTTTGACAAACTATTCCCTTTTGTTATTGTATTAGAGCAGCACTACAGAACCAATACACTGCTCTAGAGGAAGAGGCAGAGGCAACCCAATCACCTCCTTCAGCATCCGTGAAAAACACACTGAGCTTTAGCACATAATGTGCCTTTCCCTGACCTCAGATGGGAGCTATGAGTCTTGTGTCACGATATCCGGTTTGTCATTGACTGCACATTTACTTCAAGTGCAGCTTACTTTGACTTTTCTGTTTTAAGTTTCCTTGATTGTTGAGTCCAATACTGGGTTTTGATCTGACATACAATGATTTCCCTTGTTGAATGATTTTCAATATACCGTTTGTTACCTTTAACTACCATCAGAAGGTTGGCAGCCAATGGCAGGTCTACTAGCAGAGCAAGGTCATCGGGCCAGACAGAACCTTAGTAGTCAAGAATTTCCCTCTATGCCCCCTGCAGCCCCGGTATACCCATACTTCACGGTGTGTGTCGGTGGATTTACCCACTCTAGATTTTTCATTTAAATGGCATCTTATGGTACGTGGCTTTTAGTGTCTGACACCTGTGATTTAGTCATCGATATTTTTGATGCTCATCAATGTGGACTGTGTTTTACGCGGAAATTCCTTTCAGTGAGTGAAAGGTATCATAGGTATGCTGTAATGGGTTGACTTCATCATTTCCAGACAGATTTGGAATGTTTGCTTCTTTTGACTTCTGTGGATGGTTCTGTGATGAGCTTTTGTGCCCACGTGTTTGTCTGAGTGCCTGTGGTTGTGAAAATTGGCAGAGGTGAAAGGACAACTGAGAAGAA
>NW_006922814.1:191210-200007 GCF_000298275.1 Orycteropus afer afer | reverse complement strand
GCTGGTGAGGATGTGGAGAGATCGCGACGCTCATACCCTGTGGGTGGGACGGCAAAAACGGTCCCGCCCCTGTGCAGAGCAGCATGGCGATTCCTTCCAAAGTCGGAACTAGAAATGCCATTGGAGCCAGCCGTTTCATTGCTAGGTATCTACCCCAATAGCTAACTTTACATGGAAAGGAAAGAGACCTCGGATAAGCAAAGCCCTGCGGAAGAAGAAGAACAAAGTAGGAGGTCTCACACTGCCACATTTCAAAACCTACTCTCCAGCCACAATAGTCAAAACTGCATGGTATCGGTTTAATGACAGATACACACACCAATGGAATACAATTGAGAACCCAGAAATAGATCCATCCCCCTGTGGTCGGCTCATCTTGGATAAAGGGCCATAATCCATTAAATGGGGAAGACAATTTTGTTTAACAAAAAAATGAATCCAAGTGAATATATTTTTGTGGGAATTATTATCCACAAAGAAAAGACCAACAGCTAGTGCACACATTTTGTTTTGAGAGATTTTAATTCGCTCTTGATGCTCATGGTCTTATGAGAGAGCTGTGTATCAAAGAATTTTGTCAGAAAGTTTCATAGCTGCAAAATAAAATAAACTGTACTCGTAGGTTAAAACATCATCAAGGCTGGGAGCAGGTATAAGATTTTGTCTTTCAACATTAGAGGAAGGCAAATTCTGTCATTATCCTCAGGTCAATTTTATAATGAAGAATGTAATAGGTTGTGTATCATTAGCCAGGGTGGTAAATGAAGTCATTCCACCCAAAAAAAACAAAACTCACTGCTCTTGAGTCGATTGCAACTCATAGCAACCCCTCCTGGGTTTCTGAGGAAGTCTCTATGGGAGTACGTTGCTCAATGTTCCTTTTGAGGAGTGGGGCGTTGGTTTGAACTGCCCGCCTTCTAGTTAGCAGTCAAATCCCTTAAGCACTAGGTCACCAGAGCTCCCTGGTGAAGTCATTACTACTGTTCAAAAAAGGCCCCACGACCATCCTAGGAGAGAAAGAGAAATGGCACCGAGTAACGTAACAGAGGGAACTCTGATAGCATAGTGGCTAAGGCACTTGACTGCTAACCAGAAGGCTGGCGGTTCAAAGCCACCATCCACTCCTCGGAAGGAAGATGGGGCAATCTACTTCCGTAGTGATACTGCCTCGGAAACCCAAGGAGGGGTCGCTATCAGTCGTGTCTGACTCGATGGCACATAACAACAACAACAACAACAATATAACAGATCAAACAAAAAATCCAGCAGATGCCTTTGTTCTATGATTGCAAAAGCAGTAAATCAGACGGGGCTGAAATAAAACAATACAACACGAGAGATTTCTCTTTTGCAACTTTAATGGAAGCAATGCTATTTTTTTTTTATCTTCTCTTTTATAAACACCAAATCTTAATATCTAAGTCAATTTCTTGCAAAGAACTTCTCTCAGGAATAAAACAATGATGCTTATTCCTCCAAACATCCAAATTGAAGGTCTCTTGAAAGCAAAATAAAAAACAAAAGAAGCCCACACAGAAGGAAAAAGTAACAAAAATCACATTCTAGGGGTTCAGTGCATGTGGCAGACTGCCATGTGCTGCGGGATCATCCTTAAGCTGACTTGCAGAATAATAACACCCTAGCGTGTCAAAATATACATTTTCCATTTGCTTTTTTTTTAATTCCTTTAAATTAATAATAATAATAATAATAAAAAGGGAAACCCTCAAGGAATTCATTATCACAATTGCCCTAATCGTTCAAATGTCCTCTAATCATGTAAAGGTCAGGATGGCTACTTGCAGCACACATGATTGCTGGTCTTCAAGGCTTACTCTTCTTCCACACAGTGTAAAATACCCACCTGGAAAGGAAGTCAAGGAAGAAAAACAGGTAACTTGACAAACAACTTGGCAAAACTTCAAATTAGTTTTCTGGCCTAGGAATTGGAAGATTGATGGACTAGAGGCTGAAAGGAACACCAGTGTTCTTTAGGCAACAATCACTACTTTCACAGTCTCTGATACGAAGCTGGTTGGTAGGGGCCTCGGAAGACCAGAGAAGCCCACCAAGTACAAAGGAGTACCCTCAGCTCACTGACGACCTAGGGGGGGCTGCTATGGGACATGTGTCTCCAGCATGAGCCCAGGTTCTCGAAGAACCTGCGCAAGGCCCGCAGGCCGAGCAGCACTGCAGTCCTCACTCAGTCTCCCTGGAAAGCAACGCCAACTGCGATCCTGGGAACGGCTCACCCACCGCTCCAAGGAAGCAGATAAGGAAATTTTTGTCTGTATAGCATAGTCCACGTTTTAGAAGAAGGAAATGCATTTCAAATTTTCAATGAAAACATTCACATTTCAGTGTCGGGACAACTTGCTTTCTTATTTCTCTGGACTATCTTTACCAAGGGGAGCTAATAGAGAACACAAACAGGAACCTCGCCCAGTCCTAGCGATACTTTTAACTATTGATTTCTACTGGAAATGAGGATCAAAAGCAGTGCAGAAATTAAAATGAATGTAGGATAATCTTAATATTAAAGGAGAATGAGTGTCTTCATACACTCATTCAGCCTGTTCCATGTTTGGTGGGGTTTTAGACCAAAAATCCCCAAACCAAACCAGCTGACATGGAGTCTATTCCAACTCATGGAGACTCCATGTACCTGGGGGTACAAACGGTTAAGCACTCAACTGCTATCTGAAAGGTTGGTAGTTCAAACCCACCCAGAAGCGATCAGAACAAAGGACAAGTGATATGCTTGTGACAGGTCACAGCTATGCAAACCCTGTAGAGCAGTTACTCTTATTCTGCAACCAAAGGGGTCACCATGAGTTTTTGACCAGTGTTTTCTGAGTGCTTCAATGTACACATGCTTCCTCTGGAGAGCTTTTCTTTTAATATGATTTGGGTGAAAATTTACAGAGCAAATTGACTTTCCATACAGCAGTTCACATATACTTTGTCTCATGACATTGACCACAATTCACCACAATGCAACAGCTCCCCTCCCACTTCCTCCTGACAGTCACCCCCATCCCTGTGTCCATCCATCCGGCTACGCACCCATACCCCCTGAGCTGTCGCCCTTTCCATAAACAGCCCTTCTTTCTCCCATGACTGTTCTCTGGACAGCTTTTTGAAAATACAGATTGGCTCAGCCTTGCCCCCACCCTTTTCTCTGATTCAGTAAGTTGAATGTTGGGGTGGGGGGCTGTAGAATTTGCATTTCTCCCAAGCTCCCAGGTGAACCTGCTACTCTGGTCAGGAACTGTGATTACCACAGCTTTAGACCAGGTTTTAACTGGGTGGTTAAACCACTTGGGAGATGTTAGAATTCCTAATGGGAGGCCATAATCCAGAATCAGGGAATGGGACCCAGGAGTGAGGTTTTTAAAAGTCCTTAGGGGATTTGAATGTGTAGCCAAGTTCGAGGACTGAGGCTTTATATACTACAGAGTACACTCAGTTTGTTCCCGGAATTTAAAATATTACACTGACCTAAGATTTACTTCAGTGTTTTAATGTTATGCTCAAAGGATACAATTCCAAGTATGAAGGGACACAGACAATCTCCTTGGAGAATTCCACAGGACAATACAGGCGCCCGAGTTGTTCTTCATAGAGTGACAGGGCTTCCGTCAAATTGACACAGTTCCCCTAAATCAAAGAGAGAAAACCAGACAATGGGGTTCTTGATTCCTACTGAGTTGTCCTGTCCTTTTAAAGTTCTTTAATAAAGGGGAACAATTCTAGCTTTAGAAAGAAGGTCATCTTTGAAAATGAGATGGGACTTCTATACTTCCACAAATTGCCTTTATTTCTATTTATACACCCATCAGATCATTATCTCTCCACCTCATTTACAAGCGATTTCAAATTATTAGACTTTGAAAAAACTGCAAGCAGTCAGACCTGTTTCTCATTACTGACAGTCATTATTATCAAAACCATGCAATTAACAGATTCCCACACAAAATCCATTTTCTCGACAATAGCCACCACGCCATTGTGTTGAGAATGAAGGACTGGAAAGATCATATTGTGGATTCCCAGAATGATTTAAATCACAAACTCTTCATACCCCACATTTTCCTCCAAATCTGAAATCTGTGGTTGATTTTAAAGAATAAGAGTACAAAAGTTGACTCAGGAGAGAACCAAGGTACATGCCTTTATCAAAAGATTTTACTTGGCTTTGTTGTTTGAACTTTTCTGTATGCTTGAAAGTTTCGTTGTGTTAAAAAAAAATCATGGAAACAATTATTCCTAGTGATTGGTACACCATCCGATTTGCACCCTATATGTCTATGAGACCAGAAGAACTAGATGGTGCCTGACTATCACTGTGAACCACTAAGAAGGGGATCTATGTAGGAGATCTTGGATTGAGAGGGAGAACAATGTGGAACAAAACTCAAAATTATTTGGGGGAAAAAAAAGGGGGGGGGATCAGGTTTGCTGATCCCATAGAGCCTGGTGGAACCCCTGAGACTATGGCCCCTAGCAGCCCTTCACGTTTGGAATTGAATGCACACCTGTGGCTTCCAGCCAAAGAAAAGACAGGCATATGAGCTGAAAATGTACCTGAGGTAGATACAGTCCTCGGAGAGAACAATCATGGGACAAAGAAGGGCTGCTTCTACACCTGCATAAAGCTCAGGGGGCAGGAGTCCATGGAGGGATGAACACAGGAAAAAGGTAACTGTCAGGAGGAAGTGGGTGGGGAGCTGTTGCATTGTGGTGAATTGTGGTCAATGTCATGAGACAAAGTATATGTGAACTGCTGTACGGACACTCAATTTGCTCTGTAAATTTTCACACATCACAATAAAACTTAATTAATTTTTTTAATTTTTTTAAAAAAGAAGAACAACCACCACCTGACCAAATGAAGAGAAAGATATCTGACATTGTTAAGTAAATTACTGTAATTTGATGGCTTGCTCTCGAGCAGACTTTGCTTATGGGATGCAGATGGTCATGGTGCCAACTGGGATACATTTTTCAGTGGATAAGGAACATGCTTGTCACCACAAAATACTTGGGTGATCTGGAAGGGAAATTTAGGAACTGGCTATCTAAAATGGGGGAGATAAAAGCATGAAGTAGCTGGCATACACAGTTTCATGGATGTGCTTATATTTAAACTGATTGGGAAAGGGATGTTAATTTTCTTAGTATAAAAGAGACAAGGACTAGAAGAGCCTATGGTGCAGTGAATTACCTGGTGTGCCTATTCTAGCCATGGTCTTTGTGACTCCCACTGGATGACTGGGTGGAATTATGCAAATGTGAGGTGCTTGTGGCGTACCAAAGGGACTGGATTGCTTGGTAGTAATTTAAATAAGGTACATAGCACCCTTGTTGGGGGTGGGACCATGGAAATACAGCATATGGAACTCTAATATGGGGATTGGTTAGTTTTGTCATTCTGCTAGTCTTAAAATGAGCCTTCCCAGAAATAGGAGGAGAATCTCTCTACCATCATGAAAGAGAAGCAAGAGTGGAACATGCACTTGGACCCAAGATCCCTGTGCTCAGACAGCAGAGAGTCACCAGAAAGATGGGAGAGACTCAGCAGAGGGAAAGCAAAGCCTCAGCAGAGGGACAGCAGCACCAGCAACAGTAGATCTGAGAGACTGGCATGAGGCAGAATGGTGGGTGTGCCCACCCATGGAGTGACAGAGCTGAGTGCCTTTTGGCAGGAGGCTTGCTGGCAGAGAGGGAGGCACCTAGGTGAACCTATCAGCAGAGCTCTGCCCTGCTACAGCCAACCCGGAGGCCAAGGGCCAGAGAGGTGTGACTATGGCATGGCCGAGGGGAAGCTGTCCTGATTGAAGAACTGTATCCTGAGCATCCCTGAACACAGACTGTAACCTGTTCTGTCCCTAATAAATCCCATTATTGTGAGTATTGTCTGTGTGGGGAAAAAAAAAAATTCCATTCAAAATATTATATTTCACCTGACCTCATAAAGAAGAGCTCTGGTGACATAGTACCTAAGGTACTTGATTGCTAAACAGAAGGCTGGTAGTTCAAACCCACCGGCCACTCCTCAGAGCGAAAGCTGGGCAATCTACTTCCATAGTGATATTGCCTTGGAAACCCAAGGAGAGGTCATTATGAGTCAGGTCCAACTAGATGGCACATAATCACTACCACCACCACATTATAAAATTCTAAGTTATTTCCTGATCTTCTAACCAGTTCCTTCCCCTTCGAACCCCACCACTAAGAATTTGTATTTGCACCCCCACATATAATATACTGAATCACAATCTACAGTTTCACAAGAGTACCAGATGATTCTAATGTATGCACTAAGAACCACTTGGGGATCTGGAAGAATAAGCCTGGATCTTGGAAAACTGTAGATTCTGATCCAGTGTATCTGGGTGGAAAGGAAAATTCTCTGCAAGGGGACCAACTGGAAGGAACCGGTTAGAAGCCTTGGTTTGCTTCTCCACCAAATGATGAGCAACACTCCCCCAGAAGAGAAAGGAAGTGCTACTCATGCTTAATATAAAAACTTAGGTCCATGAAGTATCCCAATCATGTTCACATATCTTTTCCTGTTCTACTTCAGGTAAATGGTAGGCACTCACCAACCTCACTCCCCCCGCAAACAATAAAACACATGTTGGTGTGTTCAAAGGAATGCTGGCACTATAAGTACTTGCTGATAAAGCGTTTAATGTGAACATAAGTGCAGAATAACTATTCCTATTGCCCTGGATCCCTTTCTTGCCAACATTTTTCTGCTTCCCCACAGCTAAGGTGGTCAATGAGAGATATAGGGGAAGGCAGCTGGGGACTATAGGGAAGACTTGATTCTGCGACACTTAGGGATCGGTAGTTACCTGGTCCTTCAACATTCTTCCAGCCTATGACTGGGATGAGACATTTAGAGCTTCCACAGCCATTCTGTGACCAAGGTAAAGAATATCAGCATGTCGAACAACACATAGTATAGCTGTGGAATTGATATACGATCCGTCTGGCTCTGCAGCAATGCTTCTCAAACTATAATGTGTGTATGAATCACATGGGACCTGTGAGAATTGAATCTCTTTCAGTAGGTCTGGGGTAGGGTTTCTTATCCATCATTTTAACACAATTTTCCCCATAAGAGTTTTCATAACAAATGTAGAAAACAGGATAGGTATTTAATACCACTTTCTTCCTTTTAATAACTAAAGTTCTTAACATTGACCAGAATCAAACTGATGCCATCAAGTCAATTCCAAATCATAGTGACCCTACAGGTAGAAAAGAACTGCTTGAGAGTTTCCAAGCTGGCAATCTGTCTCATGGAACAGGTGGTGTGTTCGAACCACTGACCTTTTAGTTATCAGCCAAAAGCTTTGCCACTCAACAACCAAAGCTCCTTAACATTTGGAAGACTACTGAATATACATGTTAATTCCATTTACTCTTAAGAACTTTACTATCTATTTGACTGAAAATAGCCAAATACAATGTGCCTTGAAGATTATATACAAACGAAGACAGCTTGTGATGTAAGATCTTCTTAGAATGTCATTCAAAACCAAGCAACCAGTAATGGGCAAGAGGGTACAAAGAACTATTACAACACTGGCCTTAGAGGTGTTAACTTAGCACGTTTACTCAGCATGACGTCATCCTTCAGTGCTGGCCTGTCTAGTAACCCATCATCTAGAAACCTGCTGTGGGATTTGGCCAAACTGCCCCTTACCAACATATAATTTGGCTTCAACTTCAAGTTCACCATGAGAGCATATAAATACCACACGTGTAATTTAAGATTCACAAATAGAAAATACTGCTTGGCTGTTTTTAGAACATACCACCACTGGGGAAGCTATAGAATAGAAATATCAGCAATGTGCATGGTGAGATGGCCTCTTAAAATTGACACCACAGTCTCTTTATAGAGGGTTTATGGGAGAGCCTCCTTAGAGGGAATGTGGTAAGGAAATAGGAAAGTTTCAATTTGCTCTTTTTCAAGATTGTCTGAAAGCAGTTTTAAAAAGACACCCACCACAAAAAGAGACCTACTAAAAAAGTAACCAGATAGATTTCACTTTTCCTGTGTATTTTAAATGGCCAAATGGTATTTATGGTTTTCTTATTTTCTAAGATATATGGGAAAAGTGGAACAAAAGTCTAATACTGAAAAAATTAAGTGCCTATTAAGGATGAGAGAAGGAGCCCTGGTAGCACAATAACTAAGGCACCTGACTTGCTAACCAGAAGGTTAGCGCTTCAAACCGAGCAGCCATTCCGAGGAAGACTTCCGTAAAGTTTTACCGCATTAGAAATCCAAGGGGGTTGTTATGAGGAAGGATTAACTTCATGGCAGTGGTTTTGTGTTTTTTTTTTTTTTAAGATGAGAGGAAAGGAAAAATGGGGTGAGAGGGGGTCCACACTTAGGGGTTAAATCAGCATGTTCTCCTCGCCCCATCTTACATACAGGTAGATGACTGCTGATTTTTGTTTCATAAATTTTTGTATTGTTCACATCTTTTTAACTTAATCAACACATATTATTTTTATAATATAAAACACAGTCAAACAATATATCTTTAATGACAGTATCTTTAACAAGTAGA
The DNA here is from genome assembly GCF_000298275.1 of Orycteropus afer afer. Classification (NCBI taxonomy): domain Eukaryota; kingdom Metazoa; phylum Chordata; class Mammalia; order Tubulidentata; family Orycteropodidae; genus Orycteropus; species Orycteropus afer. Next base: position 191,410 of record NW_006922814.1, on the reverse strand, counting down.
AAAGGAAACAAAGCTAAGTAATATACTGCTCTTAGGAAATCACACATGCAGAACACCTATAAAGAAATGCACAGAAATAATGTTGTTGTTGTTATGTGCCATCGAGTAAGACACGACTCATAGTGACCTCTCCACAGGTTTCTGAGGCAGCATCAACACAGAAGTAGTAGTAGATCTGTACCTCACACCATACACAAAAA
>NW_006922814.1:175763-190736 GCF_000298275.1 Orycteropus afer afer | reverse complement strand
CAGAAGGCTAGCGGTTCAAACCCACCAGCTGATCCTCGGAAGGATGATGGGGAAATCTACTTCCGGAGTGATACTGCCTCGAAAACCCAAGGAGGGGTCGCCATGAGTCGGGTCCGACTGGACGGCACATAACAACAACAACATTATATGGCATAAATAGACTATCAAGCATAACCCAAAATGCACAAAGAGTAGAAGAGAAACCAGATAATTGGAACCTTCTAAAAATTAAATGTTTATGTGCTTCCAAAGACTTTTCCAAAAGAGTTAAAAGAGTCAAAAGACAACATACAGATTGGGAAAAAATATTTGGTAATGACATATCCGAAAAGGAACTTATCTCTAGAATTTATAGAGAACTCCAACACCTCAAAACAAAAAGACAAACAATCCAATTAAAAAGTGGGCAGAAGACATAAATAGACACTTCACCAAGGACAATATTCAAGCGGCCAACAAACATATGAAGAAATGCTCACGATCACTAGCTATTAGAGATGCAAATCAAAACAGCACAAAACACCATTTTGCTCCAGCACTAGTAACAAAGTTCAACAAGACGGAAAATAACAAATGTTGGCAAGGATGTAGAGAGATTGGGACTCTCATATACTGCAGGTGGGACTGCAAAATAGTACAACCATTGTAGAAAGCAGTATGGCGATTCCTTCTAAAGTGGTAATTATAAATACCATTTGACTCAGCCATTCCATTACTAGGAATTCATCCTAAATAACTGAGAGCCATGACAAGTACAGACATATGCACACCCAAGTAAATCACAGCACTATTTACAACAGCCAAAAGATGGAAACAACCTTGGGGTCAATCAAGTGAGGAATGGATAACCAAACTATGGAACATACACACAATGGAATACCATGCAATGCTAAAGAATAGTGTAGAATCTGCAAAACACCGCATAACGTGGATGAACTAGGAGGATATTATGCTCAGTGAAATAAGTAAATCAGAAAAGGACAAATATTGTACTAGTCTGTTATTGTAAAATGCAAAGAAATGTTTCTCCATGGAAGGAAATTTTCTTTCTTGGTTACCAGGTGTGGGAGGAGAGGGGAGGGAACGCTGTTAGATATATAGACATAAGTACTGATTTGGGTGAAGAGAAGGGAAATGTACCAAATGTGAGTGATCAACATGGTGGCATTGAGGAAGAGGAAGACATAGAGAGGTACATGGGAGGTACAAACAACAAAGATAAACCTTTTGTACATGAAATACTGTGCTGTCAGTGAAGGGAAATATGGATGTTTGGGTGGATAGATGGGTGGACAGGCTGAACTAGTAGGTGTATCTATGAAGTGAGGAGTGTACCCCAGAATATGTATAGGGCTGGAAGACAATGTTCCTGTAAGTTTTTGTGTATGATGTGAATTCCCACGTTTATATTAGAGCTAATAACGGGCATGGCTTTAGTCATCGCTTGGTCACAGCCAGCTAACCAGAGGGACTGAATAGTTGAACCTGTGGGCTGGGGACCATAATCGTAGAGGACATCAAGCACAATTGGCATAACGGATGACACAAATCACTGCTCCACCTCCTACTGTGGCGAGTAGCGACTGAGACCTTAAAAGCTTGCAAGCTGCCATCTGGATGCAATGATGTGTCTCTCCTCGTCCAGCGCCAAGAAGAATGAAGAAAACCAAAAATTCATGGAAACAATTAGTTCTAGTGACTGGTACACCATCTGATCTGCAGCCTATATGATTATTAGACCAGAAGGAATAGATGGTGCTCAGCTACTATTTTCAACCACTTGGAAGAGGATCTATGTAGGAGATCCTGGATAGACAGGGAGAACAATGTGGAAAAAAACTCAAAATCATTTGGGGGGGAAAAAAAGTGGGGAACAGGTTGGCTGGCCCGAGGGAGCCTAATAAAACCACTGAGACTATGGACCCTAGCTGCCCTTCAGGTCAGGAATTGAACCCACACCTGTGGCTTACAGCCAAGTAAAAGATAGACATATGAGTTGAACATTTACCTCAGGTAGATACAATCCTTGGAGAGAACAATCATGGGAGAAAGAAGGGCTGCTCAGGCATAGGAAGAGAGCTCAAGGGGTAGGAGTGCATGGAGGGATGGACACAGGGAAGAGGTAACTATGGGGAGGAAGTGGGAGGGGATCTGTTTCATTGTGGAAAATTGTGGTGAATGTCATGAGACAAAGTGTATGTAAAGTGCTGTATGGAAAGTGAATTTGCTCTGTAAATTTTCACCCAAATCTCACACACTCACACACACACACACACACACACACACACAAAAGACTTAAATCATTATTTCTGAAGAATAACACATGCAAATACACAAAAGAGCACAGAAACAGTATATATGAGCCAATCCTTATTTGCAGAAATTTTTTTGCTATGCAGACATATTTTGTCTTTGGTGTGTTGTTATTGTTGTTATGTAATGAATAGCAACGCCTCCTTGGGTTTCTGTGTCAGTATCACTACTGAAGTAGATTGCCCAATTTGCCTTCTGAGGAGTGCCTACTTCAATACCACAAGGACTTCCCAGAAAGCCAGCACTTGCTCATGTGTTTTGTTTTCTGTATTACAATCCTTCCCTGTTAAAATACCACGTAGCTTTCTTGTTCCCAACCAATGCATCCATTAAAGAAAGCAAGTTTTTGAATTTACCTGAGCGCAGTTGAGTTCTCAAAAAGTTGTTGACCAATATCTGCAAAATGTTAACTACAAACCACTTCTCATCATAGAAAAATGAAAAAAAGCAGGGTAATCTCTGTCATATCCCTCTGAAAACAGAAGCGGCAGACATCGGAGACCTCAACCTACAAAGGGTACCCTATTCATGCCACACCCAATAGCTGTGGTTACTAACGCAACACATACATTCCTGTCTCCAAGTATCTGGGATCCAGGCTGCTTGGAATTCCTTCCACTCTTACCTCATTCACTTTCATGGTTCAACTCAAGTAGCTCCTCTGGGTAGTCGCCTCTTAACTGGCCCTTTGGTCCTGGTCCCTCGAGACTTTTTTAATATCAGTCCTCCTTATTCACCCAACTTGTCAGTTATCTGTTGCCCTATCATCTTCCGAGAACTTCCACCAAGTGCAAGGTCTATTATTTAACTGCCACAGGCCTGCACATCTTGTGTGTAAGGGAGGAGGAAGAAAAACAAGATAGCACAGGCCTAATTCAAAGTCTCTCAAATTTGCAAATTTGTTTTCAGAATTACCAATCTCCGATCTTATAAATGTGTCCTTGGGAAAATAAGGGTAAGAACTCTGTTTCTGGCATTTAAATGTACTAATACTTTGTCACAAATAACCAATGAACCACCAGGACCACCTAAGAATTCTCCTAGAGAAAGTGAAAAACTGCCATTTGTCTCCATTTGGTGGCAGTAGCTCGCTGTCCACTCAAAGCCAACCTTTGCTACATGGGTTTTTTTTTCCTACCACCACTACATGGGCTTTTGAAGTGGACAGTGGGACTTCTCACCTTACATTCAGGAGACCAGGGCCCAAGTCTCAGCCCATGAACCTCATGAGCAACTACAACCTGTCAGTGGAGGCTAACGTGTTGTTAGGATGCTGAACAGGTTACAGCAGAGCTTGCAGACTAAGGTGGACCAGGAAGAAAAGCCTGTGCTCAATTCCAGCAATGAGCCAATGAAAACCCTATGGATCCTAACTGTTTTATCCGCAAATAATCCTAAAAATTTTGTTTAATTGTGAATGGGGTGTCTGTGTGTCAGTGGCCGACTTGATGGCAACCCAACCAACAACAACAAAGAGGGAAATACCACAATGTGTCTTTATCGACTGGCAGTACCTCAGACTACAGCCAAAGCCCGTGTTGATAAAATAGGTTTTTTCAATCAAGAATTTCCTAGAGAATGAAGAAAAATAAAATGACAATCTCTGTCTCCATCTGGTGGCAGCATTCCATACTACAGCCAAAACCTGACTGCTAAATTAAACCAGTCACGGGTGGTATTGCGACACAATAGACCACATTAATTCTTAACAGGTCATCATCCAATTATGCTATTCTATTCCTGACAGAAGTCTCAAGAAGGTACATTCAAATTTCCAAATAAAAAATTGTTATTTAGTGTTTTTAGAAAGAAACACACACACACACACACACACACACAGAGTAGTGTACCTACTTGTGTAAAGTATTTCCCATCCTGCTTCAATACTTTCATTGAAAGGTCAAGAATCAGTCTGAGAAATTCCCATGTAGAATCTGGATGTTTAAAAAAAAGAAGAAGTTTAACTTTTATAAACACGGATTTGTAGGCATCAAAAGCAACATGTAAAGTCAAACATTCACAACAATACTTTAAAAAAAAAGAAAAGAAAAAAAAACCCTAAATAAATTAATACAAAGCCCTGCCCCAGCACTGTGCTTATTTTAATGGAGGCGGGACAACCCAGAGAAGGCAGGTGAGAATAACCACCTACGTTAAAGAACAGAATTCATGTCACTGAACTGTGAGGCACTAACTATTGATTTGGCCTGTGTTTTGCTGTATATGTTCTGCATGTCAACAACAATAAAAAATGAAAATCTTAAGTAAATAAATAGCCATGAACTTAAGATCGATGCTGAAGAGCTTCTTCAGGAACAAGGTACTGTTGCGCACATAAATGAAACCAAGTCAAAACCAAAGTGCATCCACTTAGCAGCACTGCTCAAAACCCCCACCAAAAACCTAAGAGGGAAAGCAGGAAGATCCTCCGAGATACCACAAGGTCCACAGTTTACAGCAATTCTGCAACCTCAGCAGGAAGTCAAATTCATGGAAAAAAAAACATTAACACAGAAAATGCACACCAGCGCTGATTTAAAGTGTGTGGTTTAAGAAAGAGAATGGTCTCTACTGTTCCTTAGAAAAGTAACCAGTGTGTTTCAGCACAGGATGAAAATCTAATGATTTAAATAAAATATCTAATGTTTCAGTGATGAGATTATGAGTAATTTTACTTAATATGTTTGTTTCATAAGATTGAGTTAATCCAATCATTTCATGGCAGAATAGAGATTAAAGGTCGATCCAAATTTATAACTTTTCTATTCTAAGACATATTATTATGAACTTTAACAAAGAGGAAATTTAACTAGATATTCTCTGCACTCTTTCACCTTCACACTGTACCAAGACAAACGCCTCCCTGAACAATACTCTGGTGAAAACAGTAACAATAAAAAACAGAGCCTACCTTCCTCGGGAGAGGTGGAGATTGGGACAGCTGTCAAATCATTAATCACATAATCAAACTTTCTCCCTTCTTTGGCGTACCTCTTCAGTACTGGAATGCAGTCTTCTATGAGAACCTTCAGGACAGAAAACAGAAATGTAGTTAAACAGCTGTGGAGGTAGGAGAATCTGCAAGCTGGGGCTGCTTCCACCTATGTCTTCAACAGTGATAATTGAGGCCTTACCACATATGCTTTCTGTGTCCTTTGGTTTAATCAAAACCACCCCCCTTGTAGTTAGTACTATTAAACCAATGTTACAAACACAGACTTTCAAAAACCACAACCAAACCCACTGCCATCAAGTCGATACTGACTCCTAGTGACCCCCATTGGGTTTCTGAGGTGACCAATCTTTATGTTAACAGACCTCCTGGTCTTACCTCTCTGGAGTGGCTGGTGGGTTGGAACTGCTAACCTTTTGGTTAACAGTCAAAAGCCTTGGGCACTGCACCACTATAAACTTACAAAACCAGTAAGTATAACTACATCTATCTGAAAGCCAAGTTTTTACCTTTAACTCTCATCTATACTGCCCCTAGGAGCTCAGGTGGCACAGTGCCTAAGGCATTTGATTGCTAACCAGAAGACTGGCATCTCAAACCCACCAGCCGCTCCTCGGAAGAAGGGTTTGGCAATCTACTTCTGTACTGATATAGCCTCGGAAACCCAAGGAGGAGTTGCTATGAGTTGGAGCCAAATTAAAGGCAGAGTTTGGTTTTTCAGTTTTGTATACTACCCTTTTCACTACTGTCTGTATTTTCTTCTACTTTGGTCTTTTTTAAAAAGCATATAAGTAACGTCATTATCTATTGATTTTTTCATCTTGTCCCTTAAACTATTGAGCAATGATATTTCCATTTTTTCTTAACACTTCAAGTACTGGTGATATCCGTTGTTCTTGAGTGCCAGTGAGTCGATTCTAACTTACAGCGAACCCCGAATGAAGAGAGTAGAATTGCCCCATGGTTTCCTTAGCTGTACTGTAATCTATGTGGAGGTAATCACCTAGGTCTTTTCCCAGCAGAGGAGCTGGGTGGGATCAACTCAAACCACTCACTTGGCAGCCTAGCCATTAACCCCTAGGGTGCCAGGGCTCCTTATAGTACAATCTACAAATTAACTTTCCTAGAAATAAGGTCATGAACATAACAATTCCTGCAACAGCAGTCATTGAGGATGAGTGGAGTAGATCAGTTAAGCAATGGAATTCTCATAGGGATCCTCTGTAGTAAATACAGGAAAATAAATTTAGCGTTCGGTTGTCTATGCACTATTCCAGTACTGGGGACTCATCAGGCTCAAGGTAAAACCCTAAACCAGAAAAGAATTATTCTCACCTTTTTCTAAGTACAAAAAAATATGCTCATGTTTGAAAAATTCACACTTAATAAACAGGTCAGAAAGAAAAGCTTGGCACAATTCCCTAAGATAACCTATTCCAAAGTCTTTTTCCTATAAACTTGCTTACACACAGTCTCGGAATCTTAAATTTTAAGAATCTCGAGTTTACCCTACTGTTGTTTTGGAGGTGGCTCTGGGTGGCACTAACAATCGTTTGGCTGCTAACTATACTGTTGGCCATTCAAACCCATGAAGAGGCACCTGGGAGAAAAGGCCTGGCCATCTGCTCCCCAAAAGTCACAGCCATGAAAACCCTATGGACCACACTCTATCATCAGAATCCACTTGGAAGTAACCGTTTCTTTTATAATGTGCATCACAACTAATCAGTTACTACAAAGTCCAACCATGAAAGCATAAAGTACTAACACCCCAGCTGCCTTGAATCCACCTATTAACCCTGTTTTAAATATATCACTCACAACTGTCCCATGTGCTCATATAAGTTCTTATAAACACACAGGGAAAAATGTTCTCTTTTGTAAAATTTAAATCATACACACCGCTCAGACCATGGAAATTTTCACCTAATATCTTTTGAAATAATGCCAATATTTAAAGGAATCCAAAATATGAATATATCAAAGTTTAACCATAACACTAAAAATATACTCGGGTCACCCCAAGCTCTGGCCTCTAAGAACAGGGCCATAGGGACCTTATTGTATGGGCAGCTTGTAGGGTTCGATTCCAAATACTGGACCTCCAACAAAAAAGGCCTGTGTATTTGAATTTGTTTAAAACCTATTTAATTCTGATAGGGATTCACACTTCTACCAAGTGTGTGTTTGTTCACAAACTCGCCCCCAGCATGAGATGTTGTCCCTCTTACATTTGGCTAGTATACTGCCTGTGTTTTGATGTACACTTCCTAGGCCACCAACAGGGGTCAGCATCGTCTCATGTATCTACAGGTAATAATGACTTGGCTTTTCTGAGAATTACCAGTTCATACCCTTTGCACTTTTATTTAAAAAAAAAAAACATGCCGGAGTCCATTCCAACTCATAGCACCCCCACGGGATTTCCAAGCCTGAAATCTTTATGGAAGTAGATTGTCTGATATTCCTCCTGTGGAGCAGCTCGGGGGTGTCATCGCAGACCTGGTGGTTAGGAGGCAAATGGCTTACCCACTGTGCCACTAGCGCTCCTTTTTGTTTATTTACATGACTCAGTTCTATGTGAGATTGTAGGGACACTCTGCATTACTGAACAGATGAACTCTGTTGTGTTTGTTGCCAACATTTTTCTCCCAGTCTGTCATTTCATTCCATGTGTGGTGTGGTATCATGTTCTCATAGCAGTTTCTTATCTTTCTTTAAAAGGTCTCCCCAACTCCCAACTTACATATTCAAAATTTTCCTAAATGTATTAGCTTTTATATCTAGAGCTTGAGCCTATCTGAATTTCTTCTTCTGTGGTATGAGTCAGAGGGCAGGCAAACTTTCTCCTCATCCGGATGGACAGCCCACTAAGACAGTATGTCTTATTAAATATGTAACTCAAACCTCCTTTTCTCAAGTGAACTTAAATGTACCTTGGGCCCTATTGAAAGGTTCTTACATGCTCAGAGGTCCAAGTCCCTGGGACAGTCATCATATCTATGTGTCTATATTCCTATGTCAACATCTTACATGCTCTTAGATTACTGTGCTTCACACTCAACCAAGAACAATAGGGCATGTTATCCCTTCACTGATTATTTTAGAAAATTTCTTGGCTAGTCTTACATGTTTAATTTTTACAAATGAACCTGAAAATCATTTGGTCTAAATCTAAACATCCCTTGGGGATCTGATTGGAACTATTTCTAATTAGGATGTAATACACAACATTCTAATAAATTTGTCCAAGAAACACAGCAAGTCTCTCCACATAGTAGGGCATTATTTGCTATCTTCCAATAAGATCTTAACAGAATTCATCAATCTCACATACTCAATTTGATAAATTGATCCCTGGGTATTTAACAAATTTTCATTATTTCTGTCCCCCATTTCCAAACTGTTTAGAATAGACCAGAGAAAAAAAGATTGTCTTATCCAATCACTTCACCAAATTCTTGTGAATGCAACTAATTTTCCAGACCCATTCATTTCCTAGGTTTTAAGCAAACTTTAACATCATCCTCAAATGATTTCATTGTTTATACTGTTTTCATCTTCATATCTTCCTTTAATAGTTAATGTCTCAGCGCTGAAGCAAAGTGGTAATAAGCATGTTCACCTTGTTCTTCTGTTTTTTGGGGAAATAATCTTTCAACTTTTCCGTTGAATATAACTTTGCCAAGTTTAGATTTCTGATAATTCTTTCTATGATATTTCAATAGTTTCCCTATTTCTATTTTACCTCAAGTGTGTTTATTAATAATTGCTGCTAAATATACTCAAATTCTTTGTCATCTGCTAATATATTTTACTCCCATTAAAGTACTTATATATATGATGTCAAGAAATTTCTTAAGGGAAAAAAAAAAAAAAAAAAAGGAGGACCAGGTTTGCTGGTCTGATAGAGCCTGGTGGGAACACTGAAACCATGGCCCCTAGCTGCCCTTTAGGTCTGGAATTGAACCCCTACCTGAGGCTTTCAGCCAAACAAAAGACAGGCATATGAGATGAACATGTAGCTCAGGTCTATACACCCCTTGGAGAAAATAATCATGGGAGGAAGAAGGGCTGTGTTTGCACAGGGAGACAGTTCAGGGGGCAGGAGTGAATGGAGGGATGGACACAGAGAAGAGTTAACTATAGGGAGAATTGGGAGGGGAGCTGTTGCATTGTGGTAAATTGTGGTCAATATCAAGAGACAAAGTGTATGTGAACTGCTGTATGGAAAGTGAATTTGCTCTGTAAATCTTCACCCAAATCACAATTTAACAAAAAAAAGAAAGAAATTTCTTAAGGTTCACACTCTTACATTTCTGAACTCAATCCTACTTGAGGATATTATATATTTTTTCTCGTAAGTGGCTAAATTTACTTAGAAATATTATACCTACATAAAATAAATCTTTAGTTTCTTCAGGTACTATCGAAACTTTTTTTATTATGAAGGTTACTCTATCATTATAAAGTAAAAACTATTTCCCATACCCTGGTATCCAGATGAGAATAGAGAAAGAAACTATATCACCCCCAACTATTTCCCCACCCCGGACAGGTGAGTATTCAGTTACTTAATGAACTGAATGGAAAACATTCTTTCCTGTAGATGATAAACACATGCTAAAAGTCCTTAGAAACAACTTGTTAATTAACTAATGCCTGAGAACAAGCTCTTAGAAACAACTTGTAAATTAAAATTAACTCTGGCCTGTGGGCAGAAAGGAACAAAAATCAATCAAGGACCCTCACCCCTCTGCTCAAGCCCCAATCAACTGATGACAGGAAACTGGTGAGACTCAACTACTCAAGGGACAATCAACATATTCAAGGCCCAAATTCCTCAACCTTTTGTGAATATGCACAACCCCCTCTACTGAAACCTACATAAAAAAGTATTTCCGATGACATCACCGGGAGTCAGTAATTATCTGATTTTCAAATGCTAAACAATGAGCTGGGCCTGTTGTCTTTTTAAGGTGTCATTTGAATTGCGAAGGGGCTTTTTTGTCTTTCACCTCACAGACAAGGAACCTTGAATAGGCTTTGCCAGCTCTTGAGCTTTCAGCTCCAGGAGAACTTTGGGCTTCAAAAGAATTTTCAAGGTTACCTATGTCGATGGTAAGGTTCCAGAAAGAAGGCCAGGAGGAAAATGCATCCAGACACCCAAATTTCTCAAGAGCCTGTTTTAAGTAAAAACACTGCTTTCCCCCGAAATGTCAGGCTATCTATGGCTTCATGAGTTTTCGATGTTTGGCCTCAGAATATCAAAGAGGCTATTTTCTGAGGACACTAGGTAAATGCTCCCCCAGAGAGTCAGCATTTAATTAAAACAGGCAACAACGCCACTGGACTATTGTGTGTCTACATTTGTTTGTATCTTTTTTTTTAATCCATGTAAAGAAACCACAGAAGAAGCCAGAGCGACAGGAATCTGAAACACTGTTCTGAAGTTCCCCTGTTAAATCCTCCCAGCTTCATTTTCTTCATACTTAAAATAGAATGATATCTATATGCAAAATACTCCCCAGGCAGAAGATCTGGCCAGCTTTTTGGCCCCCTCCCCCCAAAAGGTTAACTTTTAACTTATAACAAAGTAAATCTGTCACCTGCTCCAAGAATCTAATCCCCTCTTACTCTTTAAACTTTCAAACAGTGTGTATTTTTCTTCCCTTTTGCTCACAGAACAATCACAACAGCATTTTAATGTGGACATGATTCCTTTCTCAAAACTAATGTGTATGTACCATGAACTCTAATTTGGATGTCCACCCATTTGGAAAGATGAGGGCGGTTGGTTTTAAGTTTTAAGTACTTTCCCTACAAACAAATTAAAATGTTCATCTAAACGGGTTCTCAATCTGGAGATAAACATGTAAGCATTTAAGACTCTGTTAAAATATGTATTTGTTTGGATACCTTGCTCTTACAAGTACTACATTAAGGGCAACAAATGTATGGTGTCCTCAAAAACAAATGCATCCTATGGAAGCAATGATGGATCAGCTTTCAAGCACAACAGAACTTAGGACAAACTAATTTGATTATCAAAAACTAATTTTTGTATGTCAAACAATTAATACTTACCTCTACAATTTATTGATTAAATAGCTGAATTTGAACTGAAAGACTCAGACCCAGAGATTTATGGAGGGTGGAGAGACAAAAGGTAGGGGCTCAGGTCAGGAAAAGGTAATAAGACATCTTTTATACAAGAATGAATAGATGTTGTTGGTCTGATAAAGCCTAGTGAGACCCCTTCAAGTCTGGAACCCAACTCACTCCTGCGGCTTCCACCTGAACAATAGACAGGCATATGGGGTGAACATTATACCAGATAGATACACTCCTCAGGATGATTGGGGGGGGGGGCACAGAAAGGCAAGTGTTGGCACAGAGACACAGCTGAGGTGCACGGGAGTGCATGGAAGGGAAGGACACAGGGAAGAGGTAGCTACAGGGAGGAAGTGCGAAGAGAGCTGTTATGCTGTGGAGAATTGCGCTCAATCCCATGAAGCAAAATGTGTATGACTGCTGTAAGGAAAATGAATTTGCTCTGTAAACTGTCAAACAAATCACAATAAAAATTAAAAAAAAAACAAAAAAAAAACAGAATGAATGGATGTGATGAAATTCAGAGAATCTAGACTTAGCATTGTACATGTATATAAAAACTAGTTGGCATGGAGTTGATTATGACTCATATGATTCAGAGTAGAATTGTGCTCTGCAGGGTTTTCAGCAGCCAGGCCTGTCTCACAAGGAATCACTGGCTACACCTGAACCTTCAATGTCTTAGTTTGGAACCAAGAACTTAACCATCTGTACCACTTACGCGCTCAAATCTGAATATAAAACCAAAAGTAAAGGCATTGTCATTGAGTCAATTCCTACTCAGTATTATACTCAGTGCAGAGCAGAACTGCCAATAAGGTTTCCAAAGGCTTATGGTTTCAGTAAGCAGATTGCTACATCTTCCTCAGAGCAGGTGGTGGATTTGACGTGTCAACATTTTGGTTAGCTGCTCCACACTTAACACTGGAACCCCAGGGCTCCTTTATGTATATATACATCCATCCCATACAAAAATACAGCACACCTAAGATGATAAGTTAATCTTTTTAACTAATTATAATGAAAGCTGTTTTGCAGATGCATAATTCCCATCGATATGTATTGTCAATTATATTACTGTTTGACTTAAAAATAAGTTACTTGCAAAACATAATTATTACCTGATAGCATTCTCCCTTAAGATTGTCTAAGACTTCACCACATGTTTTTCGCATGTATTTCTTACACCCATCGATCACCATTTGGTCAATGTCCAAAACAGGTTAAGAAGAACTTTCTCCTGAGTTTTAACGTATCAAAGAATGCTGAAATAGCAACACTTTAAAGAAAAGGTCAAGACAATCATAGAGGTTTTATAATATTAATTTCGGTATCATAAGTTTAAAAAAAAAAAAAAGGGATGAATAAGATAATGTTTTCAATTTTTCACCAAGGACACTCAAAATGAACTACGTTTTCAATTCTGGCCATTAAATGACTTAGGAAGGCCATTACAGCAACTGCTGAGCAGTCGACAAGGTATTGAAGCCACTACATGGTGTGGAGTCCACTCGCTCTTTAATCTTCAACTAAATTATTCTGCTTCCTTGTTGTTGGCCACATAAAAGGGTAAGTTGAAATATTTGTTCAAAGTAGTTTTTATTTTATAACACAGTTACCGAGTCTCCACTAACATAAGCTTAAGTCTTAAGACAAAAAAAGAAGGAAGAAAACACCAAACATCCCATTGACCTTGACCAGGTATACAACAAAGGATATCTCTACCATAGTGACCATCTTTGGTTTCAGTTTGACTATTTCACATAATATGCCCCCATCTCCGCCTCCCAGAATCAGTACGTCTTTGCCAGTGTAATCTTCTTTCCCACTGCCCATGATGGCCCGGGTGTATGCCAAGTCACTCTCTGCCAAATCTAGGGAGAAAAAGATCAAAATCAATGAAATGACCAAAATCCACAAAACATCAGACCTCACGTTAGAAAGTACTCATATCTAGCTGGAAACTTCAAATTTTCATTTTCAACCGTGAAAAACAGTCAATAATGAGTAGTTATGTTTATTGAAGACTTTCCATCATCCTGTTCATTGGATAGCTAATAAATGGACATTAGTCAGTGGGAATTTAGTCTCTAGAATGTTCTGATATGTGAGATAATTAAAATCATTTAACACTTTACATATGAAATACTATGACATATGGGACTTGCTTCATAATGTGGTAGCTGTACCAGAGAAAACACCCCTCACCCCTTGAAACAGGATTCACTTGGACCCTCAGGAGAATAAGGCACTGCAGCCTAGGAGTGCACTTCTGCTCCCTGCAGTCACCTAGCCTGAATAAAACCTTTCTTTAAAAAGATGGACATTATAGTGGCTATTATTTTAATCAGAACCCATAACAATACTACAATCAGAGACAATTCAAAAGTTAGATGGGATGCTTAGAGGGCAGTGAGTTGAAGATAATTATGGTACAAAACAGTAGTAGAATGAAAACCAAAGCCATCAAACTGTACATGAATAAATTGCTGAAATGGTGTATCACGGGCAACACATACGTTCATCAAAATATTAACACAGGGAGAATGTGGCAAGGATATAGGTGAAACAAGATTGGCCAGGAGTTGATAATTGGATGTTCCATGATAAGTTTATGGAGGTTCATTATATTATTGTCTACTTATGTGAGAAACATTGTGTAATATCTTTAAAAAAAAGGTGCTAACCACTCTGAAAGGGATCATACTAGGGGATCCTAGATAGAGTGGGAGAAAAATGTGGAAGAAAATCATTAAAAAGACTGGACTCACTGGTCTCAGAGAGACACTGGTGGAACCCCTGAGACTGTGGCCCTTAGAAACCCTCCTACATACTGGGAACTGAACTCACCCTCCTGGCTCAACTCTCCTTTCTGCCAAACAACAGAAAGGCCTGAACAGTGAATAATAATAATACCAGGAAGATGTACATCTATAAGAACAAATAACCATGAGATCAAAAGGGTAACATTTGCCCAGGGATAAAACTTAGAAGGCAATAAGGGATAGGAAATAAGAAAGAAAGGAAATGATAACCACAGGGAGGAAATGGGAAAGAGCACTGTTACATTATGGGAATTGCAATGAATGTCACAAGAAGGTTTAGGTAACTGTTGAATGGAAAACCAATTTGCTTTAAAAACTTTCAACTATATCACAACGAACACATTTTCTAAAGTAAAAATAAAAAAGCAATCACATTTCTATTTGAAATATAACGCAAGTAATCATCACCTAAAAAAAAAGGACTGTGAAAACAAAGTTGATATGGCACTGATGTAACACGATGGTCCAGAGGATCCATAGCTTAGTACAATGCAAATGTGCAGGTCCTGAAATGTACATCTGAAAAATGCTGAACTGGCAAGTGCTGTGTTATGTATACTTTCACAACAATAATGATGAAATAAATGCACCTCTCAACAAAACAGCAGGGCTGCAGACAAATTTGGACAAATCCACAATCGTGACATCTGTCAAGAAAACAACATTACCATCAACCTATGGTCAGCTGATCTTTGACAAAGGGCCTAAATCTATTAAATGGGGAAGAGAATGTTTGTTGAATAAATGGTGCTGGCAAAACTGGAGATC
>NW_006922814.1:173047-173813 GCF_000298275.1 Orycteropus afer afer | reverse complement strand
CCTGGTGGAACCACTGAGACTATGGCTCCTAGCTGCCCTTGAGGTCTGGAATTGAACCCATGCCTGTGGCTACCAGCCAAACAATAGACAGGCATATGAGTTGAACATTTACCTAAAGTAGATATAATCCTTGGAGAGAACAATCATGGGAGAAAGAAGGGATGCTTATGCACAGGGAGACAGCCATGGACGGATGGACACAGGGAAAAGGTAACTATGGTGAGGAAGTGGGAAGGGAGCTGTTGCATTGTGATGAATTGTGGTCAATGTCATGAGACAAAGTGTACATGAATTGCTGTTTGGGAAGTGAATTTGCTACATAAATTTTAACCCAAATCACAATT
Source organism: Orycteropus afer afer (assembly GCF_000298275.1). NCBI lineage: Eukaryota > Metazoa > Chordata > Mammalia > Tubulidentata > Orycteropodidae > Orycteropus > Orycteropus afer. The sequence goes on along the minus strand of NW_006922814.1, from coordinate 173,469 downwards.
TAAAAGAAAAAAACGTCATTATCCAACACATCACAATGACCCATGCACAGGGCAGGGATGAATACTCACTGACATCCCCACTGAGGATGAGAATATTTCCAAATTGCTTTGAGTGTAGAATTTTAATGTTCTGATAAGGTGAATCTTCATCATACACCACCTCGTCAATGTCATACTCTACAAGGCGACCGTCGGCAGTGGGCCAGTACCTGTCGATGGCCCCTCCACGAGTTATGGGTGGCAACCTGGCAAAACAGGCAAAGTAAAATGAGCCTTACTAGATCACTTCTCTGAGTGAGGGGGTCTTAGAACTAGATTGGATTAAGAGTACCCAGCTACCACTGCCATCCACTTGGAAGGGATGTAGGAGATCCTGCATAAAGAGGGAGAACAATGTGGTACAAAACTCAAAATCATTTGGA
>NW_006922814.1:170245-172727 GCF_000298275.1 Orycteropus afer afer | reverse complement strand
TTTCTACCTTCTAGTTAGTGGTTTATCCCCATCACCACTGAAACATACTAAACCTAAGCCAGACTCACTGCCGTGGAGTCAGATTCAACTCATAGCAACCACTCGTTGGATTTCCGAGGTGGTTTGAACTGCCAGCCTTCTGGTAAGCAGTCAAGTGCCTTAGGTGCTATGGTACCAGAGATCCTCATTATTAATTTGAGGGGTGGCAAAATGATTTTTTAAATCTTACTCTTTTGTAAATACTCAGTATTTTTCACAGGGTGCACTCAGGATATATTAACAGGATGCCAAATGGGAGAGGAACTGGCCTGGAAAGGGGGGCATGGGAAATAGAACAAGACCTAAACAAAATGAGAATACATGATACATGAGACAGAATAGGGTATAAGTGATGTGTTCTCAAACATGACATCATGTGTTGGCATAGAAACCTAAAATGCTGGGCACACTACTCATTGTCCTCCTTAGCAGTCAGTCTCTTTTTACTCCCCACAATCCCACCACCTGGCTCACTTGATCCAAGAGTGCAATTTGAACCAGTCAAAGCAGCTTTCTGTGAGGAAATCTTACATCTGTAATGAGCACTGAAGTTTACAAAACAATTTCCCATAAACTCTCATTTAATCTGAATAGCTCCTGATTGAACCACATCTTCATTTTCTATGTAAGGAAATTCAACTTTCAGGATGTTCAACATACCACAGGTTTTTCCTGCAAAATGTAAAGAGTTCGTTCCAGTGCAAACAACCCCAGAGATGAGGCAAACCAAGATTTGGAGGCAGCCTCCTCCATTCTGATAGCTCTGGTAGCATGGTGCCTAAGGCACTTGACTGCTAACCAGAAAGCTTGCATTTCAAACCCACCAGCCACTGTTTGGAAGGAAAACTGGGTACTCTACTTCCGTAGTGATACTGCCTCAGAAATCCAAGATGGGGTCGCCATGAGTTGAATCAGTCTCGACTCCAGCAAGTTGATGTTTTTTTTCCTTCCATCCTTACTGAATCGGATGATCAGGGAATGAAGTTAGGTAGGTGGGGAAGAGGAAGCCACCTACGGTGGGATGGTAAGTACACTGTCACCTGCAATTAGGGGGTAACTGTCAAGAAGTGAAATGTGGCCCTTACTGCAATGGTTCAAATGGCTAGGGTATTCTGTGGTTCTCCATTTTGTTTGGAGAAGCTGAGGTAATTGTCCTTCCTTTATGCTATAAATCCTAATCTTTGCCTGTAATTCAGGAGGCAGTATGAGGGTATATTCGTTATGTAAATGAAGTAGGATTAGGATCCAATTTAACACTCTTATTCAGGTCAAAGCCCTGATCCAATGTAAGAGGAGATTCTCTGAAGTATATATCCTATTTATCACCTTTATGGGAGCTATGATGGCATAGTGCCTAAGGCATTTGCCTACTAACCAGAAGGCTGGCAATTCAAACCCACCAGCCACTCCCTGGAAGGAAAGTTGGGCAATCTACTTCAGGAGTGATAGCACCTCGGAAACCCAAGAAGGGGTGGTCACTATGAGTTGGATCTGACTCCAAGGCAGTAGGTTAGGTTTTTTATTTTTTATCACCCATATATTACAAGAGATAAAAGGAGAGAGAAGCAATCAGAGAAAAGTGGATCTCAGTACTACCAAGAAAGAACAGCTGAGAAGAGAGGGCATCCTTTGGACCGAGGGTCCCTTGATGAGAACCTCCTAGTCCCAGGAGCACCAGCCCACAGATGTTGAATGGAAACAAGGAGCTTCCTCCAGAAAAGACAGAGACAGAAAGCCTTCCCCTAGAGCCAATGCCCTGAATTCAGACTGCTAGAAGCTCTGGGGGCACAGTGCCTAAGGCATTTGACTGCTAAGCAGAAGGCTGGCAGTTCAAACCCACCAGTCACTCCTCAGAAGGAAGACTGGGCAATCCACTTCTGTAGTGATACTGCCTCGGAAACCCAAGGAGGGGTCGCAATGAGTCAGGACCAACTTGATAGCAGTGAGTTAGGTTTTTGTTTTTTTGTTTTTTGTTTTTTGTTTTTAAACAACCTCCACCCAGCCTTCTAAACTGTGAATAAATTTGTTTACTAAAGCCATCCACTTCTGGTATTTCTGTTATAGCATTACTAGACAACTAAGGCAGGAACCTAACCTCTGGTTGATTGCCAACCAGCTATAAGCAATGACAGATGCAAGCATAAACCTACTGAAAAGAAACAATGCCTATTCTCAATTGTGTCAATAGTGCCTTGGCTATGTGCAAGAACTTGGCTCCAACACAGCACAATGGGTTTTAAAGACTGGCAAAAAAACAAGCAAGCAGGATCTGTAACAGGATGTGGAAGTCATAATCTTGAACCACTCATGAAGTGCCTCTCCTGGTAAATGGGCTCTCTACAAAATTTTTGTTTCAGTCTTCACTCCTTAAATTATAAAATGGGTTATATAGAGAAAGTCAGGAGGAATATGTCCCAAGCGTTGGGTACACTGTGTGAATTCT
>NW_006922814.1:168854-170070 GCF_000298275.1 Orycteropus afer afer | reverse complement strand
GCTCTAATATCCTAAGAGATGATGGATAAGGAATCTTTATCTCAAATGCTGGTGCTTATAGATACACAAATTTAAATAGAAAAGAATGAAGTAGCAAGTTAGGACTTCATGGCAAGTCTTTTTCTTTCTTTAAATAACTCCTCATTCCCTAGTCCCCCTAGATCTTGATAACCAATCTACTTTTGTCTCAATGTATTTGTCTAGACTAGATTATTTGCAAAACTTTTTAAGAAAACAAATAACAAAAGTTAATGGTGTGGAAAGACAGGCATAGGAGTTGAACATGTACCTGAGGTAGATACACTCCTTGGAGATAACAATCATGGGAAAAAGAAAGGCTGTTTATGCACAGGGAGACAGCTCAGGGGGCAGGAGAGTGTGGAGGGATGGACACAGGGAAGAGGTAATTATGGGGAGGAAGTGGGAGGGGAGCTGTTGCATTGTGATAAACTATGGTCAATGACATGAGACAAAGCGTATGTGAACTGCCGTATGGAAAGTGAATTTGCTCTATAAATTTTCAACAAAATCACAATTTAAAATAAAAAAGAAAATTAATGGTGTGAGCTTGTTTTCCTATTTCTTTCTTAATACACAAAAAAATCTAATATATCTCATGGTTGCAGTTTGAAATGGCTTCTTAGTTGAAAACTCAGAATTAATTCATCAGTAAAAAGATAATAATAATTTCATGCACTGTTTCTGACTTATTTGTCCATGATTTCATCTCTAACAATGTTACTATCCAGATAGAAAAGTATAACCATCCTTGTCCTTGTGAATTTTGAGGAGAGTAACAAGCCCTGTCCTTTTGAGTTTTGAGGGTCTACTGCAAGGACTTCCCAAAGTTCTCACAGCCCCCTCCAACCTTATTTTATGCAAAGATGTGAAAATTGTGACAAGCAAAACCAAGGTCTGTTAGCAGCATCCAAAATCTGAAGCATGACTCCCCTCTCACAGAACTTATAAAGCGAAGAAACACCCCAGTAAATAATCTCTGAAGCTCATAAGTGCAATACATCTACTCACTCCTAGAAGTACCCTTGATCAAACTCAGACTGCATTTGGATGCTGGTCGATTAACTATCGTGGAGTTAAGCCATACTGTCATTCACTGGGAACTTATTCAAGTCAATGCTGGGTGCAGGTAAGGAAAACAACGCAAACAGGACAAGATGAAAACTTCAGAAAAAAGTAAAGGTGTGAGAGGGCTTTA
>NW_006922814.1:162081-168184 GCF_000298275.1 Orycteropus afer afer | reverse complement strand
CAAACCCACCAGCCACTCCTCGGAAGGAAGGTTGGGCAATCTACTTCCCTAGTGATACTGCCTCAGCAACCCAAGGTGGGGTCGCTATGAGTCAAGCTCGACTTGATGGCACATAACAACAACAACAACAAAAACAATGCAGAGCACTTCTTAATTTCCATGATCTACTCACTGGACCCTACTAACCTTTCTGACAATCGTTACAACTATTATTTCTATTGCAGTTCTTTGAACATCTGATACTACTTGCAAATACTACAGGGCTGTCCACAAGAACTTCCTGCAATGATGGAAATGTTCCCTATCTGTGCTTTCGAATATGGCGGTCACTACCTATTGACAGGGAGCTCTGGTGGCATAGTGCCTAAGGCAATAGACTGCTAACCAGAAGACTGGTGGTTCAAACCCACCAGGCACTACTTGGAAGGAAGGTTGGGCAATCTACTTCTGTAGTGATACTGCCTCGGGAACCCAAGGAGGGGTCACTATGAGTCAGATATGACGTGATGGCAGTAAAGAACATCATCAACTATTGACATAAGAGATCTGGTGGTACAGTGGTCAAAGCATTCAGCTGCTAAGCAAAAGGTCAGCAGTTCAAACCCACCAACCACTCCACAGAAGACAAATAAGGCCATCTGCTTCTGTAAATATTTACAGCCTTGACAACCCTATTGGCAGTTCTACTCTGTCTTACAGTAGCTCTGGTAGCATAGTGCCTAAGGCACTTGACTGCTAACCAGAAGCCTGGTGCTTCAAACCCACCAGCCACTCCTCAGAAGGAAGATGGGGCAATCAATCTACTACCATGCTGATACTGCCTCGGAAACCCAAGGAGGGGTCGCTATGAGTCAGTTCCAACTCGACTGCACATAACACCACCACCACTACTCTGTCTTACAGGCTCTCTATGCATTGGATTTGACTCAATGGCAGTGGGTAGCTACTGACATGGGGCTAGTGCCACTGAGGAACTGAACTGTTTAATTTAAATTGGAATAACCATATGTGGTGAATGGCTACTCTAATGGATAAAGCCAAGCTTTCCAAATTTCAATTTCCTTCATTACATTCTGCAAATAATCCAACCTGTGACTGCTGGAGGTTGGTGGCCTGCCTCTCATTTATTATCTTGGAAGACTTTCTTCCTTGAAGGCTTTAAGGCAAATTTTGTATCACCCCATACTATCAAAAGTCTCTTAATATTGCTTACCTACACACATGAAGTTAATGGGTCTGGCAAAAACTCCCCAGCGTGCTCTAACTCTTCACAACCCAGTCCAGCATATGAGCCCCTTCACTTGGACCTCAAACCTCCTTGCAGTCCTGCCATCCACTGCACAAATCACTGGAGTTTCTTCAACCAAAGGCTCCCCCCACCCACTTTTCCTCAACTCATTCCCACTTGAACTGCTCTGGAACACGCTGTTGGGCCCTTCCCTTTTATCTACACACAACCATTTATTCAGTGTGGGCTTTGTGCTGAGCAGATCACCAGGCCCTTCGTTCACATTTCACACCTGAAACAGCTAGTTCTCAAAAAAGGGAGACTGAGGCTTGGGTTCGGACAATCAAAAAAGGAGCTTTACCACTGCACCACCAGAGAGCCCTGACACCACCTAGCAGCCTCCCTATCATACAAAACCAAAGCCAACCTCACAGCTACCGAGTCAATTCCAACTCACAGCAACACCCACTGGAAATCTGAGGCAGTAAATCTCTTCGGAAGGACATTGTACCATCTTCCCTCTGTGGAGTGGCTGGTGGGTTTGACCACCAACTTCTAGTTAGCAGTCAAATGCCACCAGAGCTCCTTCCCTATCATATAGATGGGCCAATAATGTGTTGATGGTTGGTTCCCCTACCAGTCTGTAGGGGAGTCCAGTTCCTTCGGTCCAATTTCTCTCTGTCAAGGTGCTTAAATCCAACTTTATGAAACCTTAACATAAGGGTGTGTAGTTTGTTAAAAATATATGCCTGACTCAATTTCTGAAATAGCTTTTCATGACCTTTTCAAACTTCCTAGGTGTAGAAACTACAATTTGGGTATAATACTCAAATTCCCTGAGGGAGAAGGGTCTCTGGCTTATTTTTTTCTCAAATGCTTGAATGTGAGTTAATCACCTGGGTAAGAAGAAACTATCTGCTCCTCTACAAAAAGATGTTATGAAAAACAAAATATCCAAATAATCACACTTAAACTCACAGAAAAATCTCACTATTTCTTAGCCTTCCTATTTGGGCATTCCATGGCTGTCTGCCACCTCAGGGGACCTAGAGCAAGCACCACAGGAGGGATTCCAGAAAGATTCCAAAGCATCATGGATGGGTGGGCATCTGTCAAATTATACACAGGGAGATATGGGGCTAGATAATAGAGGATCCTGAAACCTAGTTTTCTCCACACTATCTTACTACTTCCTCACATTCTAAGGTTGTGTTGTTATCATTTAAAGAGGGAAAAAGTGCAGTCTGTATTCAGAGCTTCAGTCCACTGAAAAGATGACATTTTTAAAGTATCATGAGATGCAAACAACCACAGACGGAAATATGCTCAAGAAGGAATCACGAAACCTGCTTATGACCCAAGCAGGACACTGATTTGACAGTGGTTCCCCAAACTCTCCTACACATTGACTCATGGGGAAGATTTAGAAATCCCAGTGTCTCTCAAACCACATACCAATTACATCAGAATGTCTGAGGGTGGGACCCCTGGATGATTCTAATACAGACCCAAGTTTGGGACCACAGCTGTAAGGTAACCCGGAGTAGTGGGGACTGCATTCAAACTGGGCAATGCAGGCCAGGTATGGAATTCAAATTCAAACTGTGAAACATCCAGTCAAAGTCTCTGGGTGGTGAAAATGGTGAAGTGCTTAGCTACTAGCTGAAAGGTTGGTGGTTTGAACCCACTCAGAGACACCTCAAAAGACAGACCTCGTGATCTACTTCTGAAAGATCACAGACTTGAAAACCCCACAGAGCACAGCCCTCCGCTGACGCACTTGAAGTCACTGTGAGTTGGAATCGAATCAATGGCAACTGACAGCAACAACAACAAACATTTGGTCAAATGAGGGCAGTGCCCAGGCATATCTAGCCAACCACACTGGCTATGCCCAATTTTGATCTACCAAATTCACCTGGCTTTCTTCCAAGGTGTCTAAGGCTCTCTTCCAGCTTTTCTTCCCTGACCATTTAAATAGTTCCTTTATAACATTGTGGGAGAAAGATGAGGTGGTCTGCTTCTGTAAAGATTTACAGCCGTGGAAACTCTCTGGGCAGTTCCACTCTGTCCTAGAGGTTTGTTATTAGTTGGAATCGACTGAGAAGCAGTGGGTTTGGTTTGTTGAGGGATGTGTGCTGGCACTGACTGGATCATTTCTTTTTGTCATTTACAGTACCTCATGATATCACATCTTCAATAAGCATTGTCCTAGGGGAGAATCTCTAGGACCCTTGACTGAAGGTGGAAGCCCAGCGCAGCATGGTGCTGATTTCTACCAGGCTTTCTAGAGCCTTCTGGGGTTCATTTTTACTTTAATTTTTGGGGGGGTTTAGAGATTCCTACACTACTCAAACCAAAACACCACTGCCAGTGATCAATCCTGACTCACAGTGACCCTATATGATGAGAAGAACTGCCCCGGAGGGTTTCCAAGGTTATATATCTTTACAGAAGGACGCTGCCTCATCTTTCTCCCAAGGAGCAGGTGGTGGGTTTATACTGCCGACTTTCTGGATGGCAGCCCATCACTTAACCACAATGCCACCAGGGCTCCTCTGAACTACTACAAAAGGAAAATTCATTTTTCACTGGACCAGACACCTTGGGATTCAAACCATCTGTTATGGAATGACACGTGTCCACCCAAAAATGTATATGTGGTGTAATCCCATCTGGGAATAGCTGTCTTTGTTATGTTCATGTTACGCATCAGTGTAGGATTTTTGAGACATAAGCAAGCAAGCAGAAGGGGAAGAAACACAGGACAGGAATGAACTAAGGAACAGGAGATGGAAAGAGACAAGAAACTTCCCACATGGCCAGTGGAGAAAGCACCTTCCTTGACAGCCAGCAGCCTGAATTTGGATTTCTAGCCTCCTAAACTAAGAAAAAGTAACCCACCTATAGTATCTTTGTTACAGCCCCACTAAAAAACCATCCCAGGAACCATGTGTCCTTTTTGCTTCCCTGACCCCATGGGGAAGTGTTGTTGCTCCCCTTTGACTTAGGTGACAGGCCTGGTTGGGTCTCTGCTTTATATAGTTGCAGCTCCCTGGAATCAGACCACCATCTCCTTTCTGCTTCATATTATCCAGTATTTCTGTGTGTTCATGCATTTTGTCTTATTCTGATGTGATGGGCTTATCAGCTCAGTCTACCCTCCACTAGACCAACAGGTTTATCTTGATCCTCTACTCATCCTAAGAAGCCACTACTCGGGGACTGCACTGCCATTTCAATGGCTTTACCAATTAAACAAATAAAAAAAGCAATTCGGGGGTGGACTTACCGCTTGACCCTCCTGGTACTGTCCTGACTCAGTTCTTTCATTCTTTCCTCTACTTTGTTCAAAAGCTACAGTTAAAAGAAGACAAAAGTCAATGGGCTTATATAATAGGCTGAGTTGAAGAGCTAAATTACAGACCAGAAGATTGAGGTCATGTTGACAGAGCTGTGCAGACAATGGCAGAGACCCAAATATACCTGTGGCCCCTCCCTTCAGTGGCCTCCAGGCCTGGCCCAGGTTCACACTCCCACACCAACTTCCCTCTCCTTGGTGCTGACCTTGCATTAGTCTAAACTAACAAAAACAGTGGGGAAGGGGGAGGCTAAGGGATAATGCAGATACAAAACCCTGGTTACATGCTTCAAAGGGGATGAACCTTGAATACATTATGCTGAGTGAAGTAAGTGAGAGACAAAGGGACAAATAGTGTATGATTCCACTTATATGAGGTGCCTGGAACAGGCAAAGTCATAGAGACAGAAAGTAGGTTAGTAGTGGCCAGGGACTAGTGGGAAGGTGGAAAGGAAATACAACACTCTAATTGAGTATAAACTTTCTGTTTCGGATGAGAAAATAACTTCTGGAAATAGACAGCAGTGATGGTTATAACAACACTGGGAATGTACTTGAATTGTACACTCAAAAATGGTTAAAATGGTAAATTTTGTTATATATTTTACAGTAAAAAAATTTTAAAAACACTAATGACTTAAAAATTAAATCCTAGTTAAAAGGTTTTCTATTCCCTCCAGTGGCAAGTAAAACCAATACTCAGGGCTCCTAATAATAACCTCCCTCCGGGGGACGGCTATTTGTCTTCTATAACCACTCATCTGCAGGGACAAAAGGTTAAAATTTGTTAAGGGGAAGTCAGCAATTAAGGAAAAGAATGTAAAGGGCATTATTAAACTAAGCGGATTTGAAGACCCTTAAACCTGGGTCAATAAAATAAAAAACCGACACTGTCGATTTCTTTGTTGCCTTGCACGTCACTGTCGTAACTCTGGAGGTCCAGCAACACCAATCCGTGAGGATAAATTCTCAAGCTGGCAAAGCTATAAAGGAAAGCATATTTCTAAAATTAGGAACTGTTACATGGCACTCATAACAAAAACACTACCACCCCCATTATAAGAAACAACCAACAATACCCTCTGTTGGCCTTAAATTATATCGTTAAAACCCTTTTGATTTCTTACCAGGGAATCTTCTTAGGGAAAATGACCATAACAATCATTTGTGAAAGGTTCAGAGGGAGCCGTCAAATGACAAATTCTTCAAAACAAATTCTTAGGCCCAGAAAGTGATTAAGTAGCAGGTTAGGAATATGATGGTTAAAAAGGTAATTCTGCCAGGTTCTGGTGGCACGGTGCCTAAGGCATTTGACTGGTAACCAGAAGGCTGGTGGTTCAAAATGACCAGCCATTCCTCGGAAGTAAGATTGGGCGATCTACTTCCAATAATATTTTACTGCCTCAGAAACCCAATGGAGGCCGGCCATTATGAGTCAGAATGAACACAATGGCAGTGGATTGGTTGGTTAAGAGAGGGAGGGAAGAAGAAGGAAAGAGCAAACTGGTCCTTCC
>NW_006922814.1:159216-160221 GCF_000298275.1 Orycteropus afer afer | reverse complement strand
CATGGAAGGATGGACACTGGGAAGAGGTAACTATGGGGAGGAAGTGGGAGGGGAGCTGTTGCATTGTGGTAAACTTTGGTCAATGTCATGAGACAAAGTCTATGTGATCTGCTGTACAGAAAGTGAATCTGCTCTGTATATCTTCACCCAAATCACAATTAAAAAAATAAGATTACGTCTTACTGTAAGTCATGGTTAAAAAAAGAATTCTGTTCAGAGAATACACACAGTACATCAAAAAATTAATAACAACTTCTTCATTTTTTCCCTTCAACCCATACCCAAAAAAAATAATAAACGAGCTGCCACTGAGCCAGTTCCAACTCACAGCGATCCCACGTTTTACATATTGGAAAAGCCATACAGGGTTTTCTTGGTGGTAATCTTTACAGAAGCTCTTCCATGCTGCCACCAGGTGAATTTGAACCACCAACCTTTCAGGTTAGTAGCAAAATTCAAATCACCCTTAAATGGTTTAAAAATCAAGTTCAGGCCTACAAAGCAAGTTCACACACCACACACTCATCTAATCCTGCATGAGCTTATCATCTTTCCCTCCTGCTCCCTCACTACCAATGGCACAACAGCATCTGCAAATGTCACCCCCAGACAGGTCGTTCTAACAAAGAGCTTTCCACGGACACTGCTGGAAGGTAGGGTCAAGTACCGACCTCAAGGAGAAGAGCACTTAGGGATAAAAAAGAAAAACAAACTGCCCATATTAGGGGGAAGGGGGGTGTCTACCTGAAATACAAACAGGTAGATCAGCACCAGGACCAGGCTACTTGGCATCTCAAGAGGACCATGAACCTAGAAGCCAGGTTATAAAGGGAGTATGAGACAGCTGGCATTTTCCCTAAAGCCATGTGTGGTGGTTATGTTTGTGTGTCAGCTTGGCTAGACCTGGTTGAGTGGCTGGGCACCTGGTGATAGTTATTCCCCATGATGAGACTGGCAATCAACTCCATGGTGGGATCTACCACAAGCAGCTGAGTAGCTGCCTTT
>NW_006922814.1:146454-154117 GCF_000298275.1 Orycteropus afer afer | reverse complement strand
AAAAAAAAAAAAAACACGTAAAAATAAAAAAAAGAATCATCTAGGAGGCTTTGGAGAAATAGTGATGCCCAGGCCCAAAGCATCCTAATCTGGGAGTGGGGGGGTGCCTGGGTGGGGTATTTTGTGCAAGCTCTCCCAGGAGATTCTAATGCGTAGCACTGAATTCTAACCTCTTCTAAAAGACTGTCCCCCCCAAAATAAAATTATCATACCCCCCCCTTTTGTCCTCCTCAAGCTCCCATATCTGGCTAAAGTCCACCTGACCTGCCGTTTTTGTTGGTGTAGGTTGCCAAGTAGCCATGGTCCTGCCAGGTGTGCACTGACTCCGTCATTCCCTGCTCCTGGAAAATGGACTGGAGGCCTTTGAGAATGGTCTCGCCATCAGCTGGAAAACAAGGGGAAGAAGGCAAGATGATCAAAAGACGACCTGCTCCAGAGGAAAGCCGACGAGGCAGAAGTTCATGACTGATCTCCCTTGAGAGAACTTTAAAGAGTCACCAGCATCACTTATCCCCTTTGTCACGGACTGTACACACTCTCAACCCTGCAAAGAAATGCTCCATACATCACCAGGTTACACAGGAGAACATGAGAACCCACCAGAAGCAGCTGCGCAAAAGATGCAGGCAGACAGATCAGCAGAAATGGAGGGAACACAGCCAACACTCAGCAAACCAGAAATCAAAGAAGGGCCAACAAATGCAAATCCAATCAGGGCGATTCCACTTTAATTAATAAGAACTAACAAGGGGACATTCCTACACTGTTGATGGGTATTATAAATGACTTCAAAACTTTATTTTCCAGGTGTTTTACAATGAGGATGCATGACTTTTTATAATCAGAAAATAATTACATGGTGGCACTCAGAAGCATTTTTAAGTGGTAGAAGCTGAACAGCAACTAATTCCACATGGAACAGCGCTTGGCATGTTGGCACCAACCCCCTACCCTTGCCTCTCAAGGTCTAGAAAGCATTTCTCTTCTTTCCCACTCTACCGCCTCTCTCAAATGGTGTTCAGTGTCCCCAAGTCCAATCAAAGTGAAGGTTCTAGAAACTGCAATTAACTACTGCAGGCTCATTTGAAGCCAGAATCTCCAAGGACAGTCAGTATTATGATACTTCGAGGAAAGGACGAATACAATTTATTATTCTTCTCCAGATTCATCTGCAAAGCCTTCTTCCCTGATGCAGCAATACAATGTGACCAAAGGTTGAACCATAGCCTCATCTACCCTGAGACCAGAAAATCCAGATGATGCCTGGGGCTAGCACTACTAACCATTCTGACCAGGGCCACAACAGACGGACCCTGATAGATGGCAAAGAAATGTGGAACAGAAAACCCAAATTCCTAAAGAAAAAGGCTGACTGGACCAGTTGAGACTCGGGGACTTTCCGAAACTGTTGCCCTGAGAGAGACAACCTTGAACTAAACTAGCCTCTGAGATCACCTTGTAGCTAAATAACAGACTGGCTCACAAAATAAAGAATATTATCAGTGAGCACTGTGCTCATTCAAAAATGTCATCTAAGGTATGTGACTGCTAACCAGAAGGCTGGCAGTTCAAACCCACCAGCCACTACTCAGAAGACAGACTGGGTCATCTACTTCTGTAGAGATACCACCTCAGAAACCCAAGGAGGGGTGGCTATGACTCAGATTTGACTTGACAGCACTGAGTTTGGGGGTTGTTTGGTTTAACAGTCCAAAGGAGCTCTGGTGGTACAGTGCCTAAGACACATGACTGCTATCCAGAAGGCTGGTAGTTGAAACCCATCAGCCGCTCTGTGGAAGTGTGGTAGGTTAAGGTTGTGTGTCAGTTTGGCTGGGCCTGGTTTTGAGTGACTGGCCAGCTGGATGCAATTACTCCCCATGGTGAGACAGGTGATCAACTCCATGATGGAATCCACTGTGAGCAGCTGAGTAGCTGAGCTGCCTCAGGGATGTGCTCTGCTCCCAGTATAATATAAGGAGAAGCTTTTGGAATGGTCTGTAGCTTTTGGCACTCTTGAATCCTGGATGTGGCCGAGTCGTTATTCAGGTGTCTGCCATGTAGTCTACCAGTCTTAGCACTCTTAATGGACTTGAATCAATGGCCTGCCTCGAGGTTTGGTAATATTGGTGACTGTTCCTTTTACTTATCCACCTTGGGTTTGTCAGCCTCAGCAGCCAGCAGCTGTCTGAGTGAAGAAAGACTACAGCTTCAGTGGGCCGGGAGCAAGAGGCAGAGCTGAAGCCCAAGGTCGAGGGGCTTTCACCCAACCCCTAGAGCCTGGCACTTTGAACTCAAACTTCCAGCTTCCAAAACTGTAAGAGAATAAACTCCTGTTTATTAAAGTATCTACCATCTGTGGTAGTTCATGTTAGAGCAGCCCAATGTAACCAAAACAGGAAGGAAGATAGGGCAATCCTGCTTCTATAAAGATTTACCAACCTGGAAACACAATGGGCGTCGCTATGAGTCTGGATTGACTTGATGGCTAGTAGGTTTATTAATTTTTGTTTTGTATAAGAGACCAAATGAAAATTATTTTAAAACAAAGATGAGACTGTAAGGAGGCAGGGAAACGGGACTAATGGATATGGAACAACCAAAACAGAACAGGTAGAATGTTCACGCATTGTCAAGAATTCAACCAGTCACTGAACAACTTGTGTAGAAATTGATTGGGACCCTAAACTGCTATGTAAACCCTCACTGAAAACACAATTAAGAACAAAAACAAAAAAAGTGACCAAAGGCATCACTCTGTATTGCCCCATTATCCCACCTCTGGCTGGTTTCCACACAAAGGAAAAGCAACCCAGCCTCCAAAGCATCAAGATGAATGATCCCTGAGAACTATGCAGACTCAAAGTAGGACAAAAGAAGACACAAAGATTCACAGCTGACTACGCTGCAGCTGCACAAGAAAATGACACTATAATTCTTTCTGGAAACCAAGTCTTGTAGAACTTCAACTGTTAAGTTAAGGGTTTTTCACTCTATGTACAGAGTCTCTGTCTATGGACTCATGGAACGACATTTCCAATGTCAAACCACACAGCCTCATCTACCCTGAGACCAGAAGATCCAGATGGACTTCTACTGTACACTAAGAGAGAAAGCCACAAATTGAGGCGTTCAGAGGCCAAACTGGAAGCAGACTTGGCTTATCTTGGCCTGTATAGACTTTAAAATGAAGTAGTTGTCATTTTAAAATCAGATGATTTTCCCTCTCCCACCAAAATTCACATATCCAGCTGCTCTTAACAGACAACGGCTAAGGGAGTAACCAAAAGGGCAGTGAGCTAAGTGTCTAGGTTCTCCACTGCTGCTATTAAAGACACACAAAAAGTGCATGGCTATAACAAACAGGAATGTATTCCCTTACAAGTTTAGGAGGCTAGAAGTCCATTATAAGACCGCCGGCTTTACGGGCTGAGTGAAGGCCCCTTGACCTTGGGCTTCACCTCTGCCCCTTATTCCAGGCCACTGGAGCTGGAGGATTCTCTTAACTCAGGCAGCTATTGGCTGTTGAGGCTGAAACACCCAAGGTTGGCAAGTAGAATGGCAGAATGCCAAGGTCAGCAGACACAGCAGACTACTGGTTCAAGTCCAGGAACAATTCCAAGATCGAAGGGAAACGTGGCAGTCCGCTGGGATGAAGACCCAGACAAATGCAGGATGCACATGTGCCAAAAAGACCTTTCCCAAAGCTTCTCCTTATATACTGGAAGCAAGACACACACACCAAAGAAGTTGCCTTTCCACTGATTAATGTCTCACAACAGATTCCATCATGGGGGCGATTACAATTTCATCATGGGGAATAACTACATTCAGTTGCCAAACCATTCAGAACCACAACCCAGCCAAGTTGACACACAACCTTAACTACCTACCGCACTAGGTGAAAGAAGCCAGGCACCATATGCAATGTCCAGAAAAGCCAAATCCATATTGACAGAAAGATTACCGTGTTTTTATACAAATAACATAAGCATTATACAGGTTTTGTTGTGGGATTTGTTTTGCCAACTTCACAATCCCCATACACAAAAAACATGTGTGAGTGTGTTATTTACCCAAATAGTGCTCACCAGGGACTGGAAGGAAAGGAAGAACGGGACTGAATGGGGTTTCTTTTTGAAAGTGGACAGTGCTGATGGCTGCACAACATTGTGGAGGTACTGAATGCACTGTACTCTTTCAAATGCTTAAAATGGTGAATTTTTAGGTTATAAGAGTTTTATCACAATGAAAAAAATTTTATACATTGAACGTTGTGGTGGTGAAGTTTGTATGTCAACTTGGCTGGGCCTGGTGACTAGGCAGCTGAATGTAGTTATTCCCCATAGTGAGACTGGTAATTAACTGCATGGTAGAATCTATTGGAGCAGATCAGTAGCTGCTTTGGGTATGTGGTCTGCTTCCCGTGTATAAGAAACTGCTTTGGGACTGGTCTCTAGCTTAGGCATGCTTGAACTCTGCATGTAACCACGTCATTGTTTAGTAGCCTGTCATGCTCTGCTGACCTTGGGACTTTCAATAGACTTGAATTAATGGCCTGCTGTGTGGTTTGGTAACATCAGAACTGTGCCTTTTTACCTGTCAACCTTGAGCTTGTCAGCCTCAGCACCCAGCCGGCTGGGAGCAGGAGGCAGAGGTAAAGCCCAAGGTCAAGTAGCCTTCACCCAGGCCCTAGAGCCTTGCACCGTGAACTCAGACTTAAAGCTTCCAAATTGTAATAGAATAAATTCCTGTTTGTTCAAGCCATCCCGTTTGTGGTATATTCCTGCCAGAGCGGCACTAGGTAACCAGAACAAAGATATAAATTTTAATTTTCCAAATCTCCAAACATAGACAGGAATTAGGGCAGCATAACCTAATCCCACAACCAACACCTACAATAAATCTAGACAACAAAAGATACCCCTAAAGCCCATGGGAGCAGACACACCAACAGGCCACAGTCCCAGACCTACATGGTACAACAAAAGTGGGCAAGGAAGAGAAAAAAGCAAAGGGACTTCAAAGAGCCCCAAGAACTAGAGAAAAAGTCACCAACCAGTATTCACCCTCACAGATTGGATGCCCCTTCTTTCAAAACATGGCCCCCTTGGCAAGCTAAGGTGAAGATGAAGCTGATATTGTTAAAGGCAGGGCGCTAAGGGGACCCTGGTAGGGTCTGAGAGTATGGATGTGAAGCCCTGTGGGCAGCCAAAATTAAGTAATGGAGACCACTGACAGGAAAAAGGCCCAGCACAGGGGAAAAACTACACTACCATCTAAACACAAGCATTTGCAAATACCAATAGTGACCCAAGGTCTCATTAAATTCTCACTTGCTCCTAGCAAAACTGTGTCTTTAGGTAATAATCGGCTTGCTTTGCTATTCTGAAACTGGTTCCAGGAAATGAAAAGGGAAGGTCTGAATTATATTTCCAGAACTTGACGTTTCCATTGAATTCCATATTAAAAAAAAAAAAAAAAATCTAATTTCAAACTTAAGAATGAACTAAGCTTGTTCAGTTTCTGTTTGTCAATGAATACTGGTGGGGTCAGCCCACTGTGGTAGTGCCTCGCCGCAGGGCAGCACGTCAGAGCCCCACACTTTAACAAATAGCCTAGCAGTGAAAGCCACTCTGTAATTATTCAATCCTTCCTTGGCTAGAACAGATGGTTTCAGTTTGGGAAGTGAATAAAACAAATCCTGTCTCCCAGTATATGGACTCAAGATTGAGTTCTGTTGGCAGATCACAAAACAGAAGACAAACACCTCATACTGGAAAAGTGAAAGATCCAGGCCAGGTTGTGCTGTGAACAATGTCCCAGTCCCAGGAGCTTAATGAGGGTGACCTCTGTCCCTTGGGGCCAAGAGGAAGGGGTATCTCTAATTCCTGCCAAAGCCTTGCTTGATTACTGCCAAGCCCAGCAAAGCAACCATCCCCCTTTTTGGAACTGCACAATTACCACAAAGGCACCCTAGGGCCAAGTTTCTAAATGAAGAAGAAACATCACTAAAGAAATCAAATCTGAGCTGTTACTTGTTTCTATACTGTGTGCTAACACCCCAGTCTAGTGAAAAGAAGCCAAGTGAGACTACTGTATTTTTGGCTGCAGATGGGTCGTTTTCCTACACACCACTGGGTACTGCCTGGCCTCGGTGGGCATTTGAGTTTGCCCACCCTGCCCAGGAAAGTGTCTGAAGGGGACCCAGGGATGATGTCAGAAAAGGGTCTCAGCATGTGTTCATCTGCTGCCCATGGCCTGCCTCATTCCTTGCTCACCCCCCACCTGGTGCTCATGGAAAACTCCAGAAAGAACTCCCTAGCACTTCTTTTCCAAGACCAGGTTCTTAAGGTGAAAACCAAAAGCCAATGACACGCAAAGACGGGCTTTCAGCCAAAGATGGGCTGAAGGGCTGCTTGCTTTCCTTGATCTCAGATTGCTCAACGAATGCTTTGTGGATCGATGAAAAATTATTACATTTAGCTAAAATGATTACCCCTTGTTATCATGACTTCGCAGCTTCTGCAACTTCTAAACAGGTGGTTTTCAAGGCAGCTGAGCATTAGAATCACCTGGGGAGTTTTAAAAAGTCCAATACCACACCACACCCTAGAACAATTAAATAAAAACTAGGGGTGGGAACCAGGCATCAGGTGTAGTCAAGGTTGTGAACCATTGAGTAAACCCACCCTATCAAACCAAACCAAATGCACTGCTGTACAGGCAAATCCAAGTCACAGCAATCCCTGCTTGGGTTTCTGAGGCAGTATCACTATGAAATTAGACTAACTAGTCTTCCTTCTGAGGAGTAGCTGGTGGGTTTGAACAGCCAGCCTTCTGATTAACAGTCAGATGACTTAGGCCCCATGCCACCAGAGCTCCCAAACCACCCTATATCAAAAAACTTCCTATTGTCTCCATAGTAATTACAACCAAGTCACAAAAACTTATAGAAAATCTTCAACAAAACACCTGGTTTGATAACAGTCCAAAGTAGGTAGATCATGACACACCGCAGAAAATGTTTTCCAATTATCAATTTTAACCTTCATTCCCATCTAGCAGGAAACACGTAACATGACCAAACAAAATGGACATACTCTATGGGTATTCCTCAATAATCGGAATGGGACTGAATCGGTGTGGGGGACAGTCCTTCCCTCATGGAACATTAGCTTCCCTACCAATGTCCATCAGCCATACCAACTAAATGTCAATAGTGCCCCCTCATCTAAAAAAACACCACTCCTCCTAACACCTCGGGGTGGAGGGGAGGGGATACAATGCTGATGACATTAGTACATGCCCCACATGGATGAGAAACAAGATTGGGGTCACAGAACATGGAAATCTGGAAACAAAGGACAGAGACTGTCACAAATGCCCACAAAGAGGAATGAATTTTCAAGACAGACTGGAATGCAAAGGAAAACTACAAGCCAATATCCCTCCTGAATATACTTGCAAACATCTTCAACAAACTCCTAGCCAATAGACTAAAACAACCTATAAAATCACTCATTATGATCAAGTGGAGTTCATATCAGGTATGCAAGGATGTTTCAACATTAGAAAAACAATCAATGTCATCTACCACATAAATAAAGGAGAAGAACCACATGATCATATCAATTGATGCAGAAAAGGCATTTGATAAAATCCA
>NW_006922814.1:143953-145309 GCF_000298275.1 Orycteropus afer afer | reverse complement strand
GATCTCAAACCCTACTATCCAGCCACAGTAGTCAAAACTGCCTGGTGTTGGTTTAATGACAGATACATAGACCAATGGAATAGAATTGAGAACTCAGAAATAGATCCATCGACCTATGGTCAGCTGATATTCGACAAAGGGCCAAAATCCATTAAATGAGGAAGAGAATGTTTGTTTAATAAATGGTGCTGGCAAAACTGGAGATCCACTTGCAGAAAAATGAAACAAGATCTGAACCTCACACCATACACAAAAAGGAACTCCAGATAGATCAAAGACTTAAATGTGAAACCTAAAACTATAAAGTTCTTCAAGGAAAAACTAGGGGGAACTTCAGGGGCTCTAATTTTTGGCATAAATAGACTATCAAGTATAACCCAAAATGCACAAAGAGCAGAAGAAAATTAGATGAATGTGACCTTCTAAAAATCAAATTTTTATGTACTTTCAAAGACTTCTCCAAAAGAGTCAAAAGAGAACCTGCAGATTGCCTAAGTGTCCATCAACTGAGGAATGGATAACCAAACTGTGGTACAATCACAAAATGGAATACTATGCAACCCTAAAGAATAATGTAGGGAAATCCGGCAAGATGGCGGACTAGGCAGAAAGACGGCACAGACCCTCTTCAACAAAGAAAAGGGAAACCAGTTAACACAGACACAGAAGATAATCCTGGACCCCTGAGCCTTGAAGGGAAGGATATAGAAGTGGACTAAACCCTGACTAGCAAAAGAATTTATGTGAAAATACCAAAAAAGGAGACAGACGGAGCTGTGTTCTGGCCACGATCCTGAGCGATCCTGAGGGCACAGAAAGCTTGGAGATTCCCGAGTGGTGGTAAGACCTAAGAATTAACCTAAAAATCACCCTGCTAGCCAGGGACTGCAAGGAGGACTGCACGGTGGCTGGGGAAGAAACGTAGAAGGTGAAGAGAAAGGTGGGCTGAGCTATGGACTTTTACCGGTCCGGAGGTTGCCGCCATTTTGTAGGTTTAAAAAGCGGCTTGACTATTTTGGTTATTTAAAGAGACAGCGCTCTTGCAGATTCCTGGGGCTTAAGAACACATTCTGCTTTCCAGCAACCCCAAGGACACTCGGGACCTGCAAGACTGAAAAGCCCAGCAATAAAAAACCCCCAAGAAGAGCCTGAATCACCCTTGGCTGCTCTTCACAAACAGTGAACAAAGATCTAAATAAACAATGCCACAATGCCTCAAAGACAACACACCATCACAGTCCAGACAAAGAAGCAAGATAAAGTGGTAGAAACAAGGGAGCAAGCACTAGTATCAAAGTTCAACAAGACAGAAAATAACAAATGCTGGCGAGGTTGTGGAGAGATTGGGACTCTCAT
>NW_006922814.1:138493-139978 GCF_000298275.1 Orycteropus afer afer | reverse complement strand
ACGGGTATATGGCTGGAAAAAATTGGTGGACAGCCTAAAGTATTAGGTGTGTCTATGTAGCAGGGAATATACCCAAGACCATGTATAGGGTTGGCAGAAAATGGTTCTACAATTGTACTTGTATGTTCTGTAAGAACTCCAAAGGTTATAGTAGATATGACAAGAGACAAGGGTGTACTCACTTCTTGGTCATAGCCAGCTACCAAGAGGGACCAAGTAGTTGAACAGGTGGACTTGGGACAATAGTCACAAGGGACATCAAGCTCAATTGGCATGACATACTACACAAAACATTGTTCCACCTCCTATTTGGAGAGTAGCACCCGAGAGCTTAAAATCTTGCAAGCAGCCATCTAGATGCAGCTATAGGTCTCTCCTCGTCAAGAGCAAAGAATGAAGAAAACCAAAGATACATGGAAAAAATTAGACCTAACGACTGGTACACCATGAGACCCTCAGCCCTAATCAACTATGAGACCACAAGATTTAGGTGGTGCCCAGCTACCACTGTCAACCACTCAGAGTGAGATCTATGTAGGAGATCCTGGATAGAGAGGGAGAACATTGTGTAGCAAAACTCAAAATCATTGGGGAAAAAAAAAAGGGAGACCACGTTTGCTGGTCTCATAGAGTTTGGTGGAACCACTGAAAATATGGTCCCTAACTGCCCTTCAGGTATGGAATTGAACCCACACCTGTGGCTTCCAGCCAAACAAAAGACAGGCATAAGAGTTGAACATGTACCTGAGGGAGATTCATCCCTGGGAGAGAACAATCATGGGAGAAAGAAGGGCTGTTTATACACTGGGAGACAGTTCAGGGAGCAGGAGCGCATGGAGGGATTGACACAGGGAAGAGGTAACTATCGGAAGGAAGTGGGAGGAGTGGTGTTGTATTGGGGTAAACTGTCAATGTCATGAGACAAAGTGTATGTGAGCTACTGTGTGGAAAGTTAATTTGCTCTGTAAACTTTCACCCAAATCATAATTAATTAATTAAAGTTTGTGTGCGTGTATATACATATATATATATATATATGTACACACACACACACACATGTACATATATGAGATAACCTACAGATTGGGAACAAATATTTGGTAATGACATGTCTGACAAAGGTCTTATCTCTAGAATTTATAGTAAACTCCAACACCTCAATAAAAAAAAGATAAATAATCCAATTAAAAATTGGGCCGAAGACATGAATAGACACTTCACCAAGGAGGATATTCAGGCACCCAACAAACATATGAAGAAATGCTCATGATCATTAGCCATTATAGAGATCCAAATATAAACATCCATGAGATACCATCTTGCCCCAGCACTAGCAGCAAAGTTCAACAAGGCAGAAAATAACAAATGCTAGCGAGGATGTGGAGAGATTGGGACTCTCATACACTGTTGGTGGGACTGTAAAATGGTAGAACCACTGTGGAAAGCAGTATGGCGAGTCCTTCAAAAGTTGGAATTAGAAATACC
>NW_006922814.1:134425-138251 GCF_000298275.1 Orycteropus afer afer | reverse complement strand
ACGAATCTGCAAAACACTGCATAACATGGATGAACTTGGAGGACATTATGCTGAGTGAAATAAGTCAATCACAGGAGGACAAATATTGCATTAGTTTGTTATTGTAAAAGTTAAGGAAAGGTTTATCTATGGAAGGAAATTTTCTTTGTTGGTTACCAGGGTGGGAGGGGAGAAGAGGGAACACTGTTAGATAGGTAGAGATAAGTATTGATTTGGGTGATGAGAAGGGCAACGTACCAAATGTGAGTGATCAACATGGTGTCACTGAGGAAGAGGAAGACATAGAGAGGTACATAGGAAGTACGTACAACAAAGATGAGCCCTTTTGCACATCTGGTACTACGTTGTTAGTGAAGGGAAACATGGGTATATGGGTGGATAGATGGGTGGACAGGCTGAACTAGTACGTATGTCTATGAACCAAGGAGTATACCCAAGACCATATAGTAGGGTTGGCAAACAACGGCCATCTACGTGTATTTGTATGATCTGAATTCCCAGGTGTATAGTAGCGCTGACAAGGGACAGAGTTGTAGTAACTTCTTGGTTACAACCAGCTACCCAGAGGGACTAAGTAGTTGAACCTGTATGCAGGGGACATCAAGTTCAATTGGCATAACATACTACAGAAAACATTGTTCCACCTCCTACTTTGTTGAGTACTGACTGGGAGCTTAAAAGCTTACAAGCAACCATCTAGATGCAATGATGGGTCTCTCCTTGTCCAGAGCAAAGAAGAATGAAGAAAACCAAAGATTCATGGAAACAATCAGTCATAGCGACTGGTACACCATGCAATCTGCAGCCCATATATGACTATGAGATCAGAAAAACTAGATGGTGCCTGGCTACTATACCACTATCAACCACTTGGATTGGGATCTATGTAGGAGATCCTGGATAAAGTGGGAGAACAATGTGCAACAAAACTCAAAATCATTTGGAGAAAAAAAAGGGGACCAGATTTGCTGGTCTGATAGAGCCTGGTGGAACCACTGAGACTATGGCCTTTCAGGTCTGGAATTGAACCCACACCTGTGGCTTCCAGCCAAACAAAATACAGGCATATGAGTTGAACATTTACCTCAAGTAGATACACGCCTTGGAGAGAACAATCATGGGAAAAAGAAGGGCTGTTTATGCACAGGGAGACCGATCGAGGGGTAGGTGTGCAAGGAGGGATGGACACAGGGAAGAGGTGACTGTTGGGAGGAATTGGGAGGGAAGCTGTTGTATTGGGGTAAATTGTAGTCAATGTCATGAGACAACATGTGTGTGTACTGCTGTATGGAAAGTGAATTTGCTCTGTAAATTTTCACCCAAATCACAATAAAAAAAAAGACAGACTGGAATGCTTAGAGATATAGTCATACCACTTTCAATTACACGTCTTAATTCAAACTAGGCTAATCAACAGTCAATTCTCATTATTGGTGGTAGTTATATTCTATAAAGCTGCAGTGAACACTGAATTGGGGAATCCAAACCAGCCTCGATTACCTCAGCTGCTCTGCACATGCTTGTGTTTTCAATGACCAGGAAAGTACCACAATAGTGAATAAGCAGATTTGCAAAGTTGGAATCTGTGAATAGTAAAGATTGTATCATGCTGCGTCACAGAGGATCTTATAAAACTCGAGCAGGCAAGAAGTTCGTGTCTTACTCAGAGCCTTCCAAAGTGCTCAGAAACACAGTTGCTCCTCCCAGGGCAAAATGTGTTCTTTGTCTACTGAGTATTACAGTATCCCTGTGTCCAGACCACTTCCCACTTTGTGTTTGTTTATTCAATAATAACTTCAAAAAGAAAGAAAAAAAAACACATACCTGGAAGCTGGTAGAAATTAAATACACCACTACCAAAAGACGGAACAGGTAAGAAAGGTAGGGGGCAAGGGGGACGGACAAGGATGGGAAGAAACAAGGCCCAAGTTTCATCACTGCTTCCTTTCCTCTCAGGGATCCATTCACAGGCCTTTCTCAGGACAATCTCATTCCTGTGACTCTAACCACCAGCTCCGGGCCACCGAAACCCAAATCTCTCTATTCAGCTGGAACCTGCTTCCCCTAAAACTGCCACTTAAGATCCCTCAGAATATGCCTCCCTGAAGCTTTTCTCTTAAGTTTCTCATCACAGCCCCTCTGCCTCCATAGCAACTCACTGTCCCAGGACCCTTCACTGACCTAATTCTTCCAACCATAATATGGGAACACTTTGTAAGGTTCCCATAAGGAACTCAGCACCAATGTTAGCTCCCTGAGTCCCTGGCTGTCTTGTACTGCTATTTCATCAATAAAAACCCAAGAAACCATGTACCCTGGCAAAAAAGCAAGCTTCAGACCTCATGTTTCAGTCATATTCCCAGTTCTTCTTCAGCTTTAAGTGGAGAAGACACTGTAACCTCCCTTATTCCATTAATCTTTCCAGTAAATAAACAATTCTCACACATCCAGAAAAACTTCTTGACTATCTGCACTTATGACCCTGGCTTGTGGCTTTCAGTCTTTTGCAACTTCAAACTGAAAAAACATTCGGCTAAGAAAACTATCGACGCTATGCCAGGTAGTGCCTGGGCTTTCGTAAGGCCACCCTATCCTGAGTCTACCCAGACGTGGGCAACAACCCTTCTGGAGAGCATTAAGATTCTTCCAGTCCAGCCAGGCCCGCCCTGCAATTGGCCAGAGCCTTAATATTCTCTGCAGAATTATGTGATATCACAACAGTAGGTTTGGGTTGACATTTTTTGTAGCTCTGACACCCCTATTAAAGCAGCAACTGCTTACAAAATGAGATAAATTTCCATTTTTGCCAAATGTCTTAGTTCCCAGTGCTGCTGTAACAGAAATACCACCAATGGGTGGTTTAAAAAATTTATTTACTCACAATGCAGGAGGTTAGAAGTCTGAAATCTGGGCACTGGCTCTGTGGGAAGGTTTTCTGTCAGAAGGAAGGCCCTTGTCTCTTCAGTTTGTTCCCTCGTTCCTGGAAGATCTCCATGTGGACTGGCATCCATTTACCCCACGTCTACCTCCTTCCTTGTTTAATCTCTTATATCTCAAAAGGGAATAGACCCTATACTAATCCTGCCTCATTAACATAAAATGACAACCCATTCCCAAATAGGATTTTTAAGTACAGGCATAGAGGTTAGGATTTACAACTCATATTTCTGGTGGACACAATTCAATCCATAACACCAAGCATAGTCTTAATAATGAAGACTAGGAATTCCACACCTTGCCATCAAGCATACATACTTCCCTCTTCCCATTTCTTTGCCTCAGCTATTTAAGCTGCAAGAGGTTGATTAATTAGTCCTGTCAGTGCCTAAGGCATTTGACTGCTAACCAGATGGTTAGCAGTTCAAACCCACCAGACACTCCATGGAAGGAAAACTGGGAAATCTACTGCTGTAAAGATTTACTGCCTCAGAAACCCTAAGGGGGTCACTATGAGTTAGAATCTACTCTATGGCAGTCGGTTTGGTTTTTCTGATCATTGTACCATTTCCAAAGTGATAAGGCTTGCTACTTTCCAGCCTACCTGCTACTCCAGCAATTCCACACACTGTCCATTTCATAGATTTGCCAACAGTTTCCAACATACATGGCCTTCTTTCTTTATTCTCGATTCCCTCTGGTCCAACTCAAAGAACCCATTTCTGGAGATTCTTCCCATCTGGTCAGGGTCTGCCCTGCACTCCCTCCCATCTTGAGGTCTGGGCTCTCTTCATGCGAAAAAAACTCAGAAACTGGCTGATAATAGAAAAGGATTTGCAGCTCACTGCAAGGAAAACCATAAACAAAAGGTATACTTTTCCCAAAACTG
>NW_006922814.1:132454-134008 GCF_000298275.1 Orycteropus afer afer | reverse complement strand
AGTCTCTCACAGTCTCTTTCCCAGCAGTGCTGGTCCCTCGGTGTCTCACTCAGGAATGTATGTCTCTTGCGTCTCTTTCCCAGCAGCATGTGTCTCTTTCAAGGGTGCGTGTCTCTTTCGGCAGCACATCTTCCTCCACCAGCAGTCAGAGAGAGAGTTCTGCCTTCAGGAGGCCTCCCTTTAGAGCCCGGCAGGGTAGTCAAACTAGCCAATCATAGCATCAGAACTCTAAGCACCTGAGACAGAGTGGGCACCTCCCAGAACATTGTTTTGTGCCACTCCCAACAGAAATAACCCAGGTGGACAGCTTCAGCAATCAGGAGCTCCTCAGTTGCTCATAGCAAATCCCACCTTGGAGTTTACAAAGGCTTATGGGTAGAAAAGTCACACAAAGTAATTTATTACACTGCAGGCCCCTAGACCTAAAAGAGGAAGAAAAGAACCAGGGCTTTGTTTGGAAACTAGGGACACTGAAGATGTTATCAGATAATATGAGCTTGTACTGGATGACTAGGATGGGTGCCCTAAACCAATAAATGGTGCCCTCATTACAGAGAAGGAGAGACACAGAAGGAGAGACACAGACGGAAGACAGCCTATGATCCCAGAACCTCAAAGACTGCTGGCAGCACCAGAAGCTAGGAAAGAGGCATGGAACAGGTTCTTCCTCAGAGCCCTGGGAAGAAATCAACATGGCTGCCTGCTAGATTTCAGGCTGAGAGCCTCTAGAACTATAAGATAATAAATTTGTTTTTCGAAGCCACTCAGTTTGTGATACTCTCTCATAACAACTGCAGGACACTAACACAGTGAATTATATCTGAACTTAAAAGCAAAAAAACATTTTGTTCCATAACTACCAATATCTCTGACACAAAACCCACTGAGAAGATTAACAAAACCGTGTATTTATAGTTAAGAGGTTCAGGGGTTTCTTTCAGGGGTGATGAAAATGGTCTAAAATTGACTGTCTGTGAATATACTAAAAGGCACTGAACTGAGTACTTTAACTATAATATACCAAGGACTCCCTCTCACCGGACCCATTCACCCTGAACTGCCTGTAGGTTGAAAAACATCTTTTGGACTCAATCAGGATATATGCTAGGTTTAATCCAAAACAAGGCTATTGACAGATAGTGTCGATTACCCAAATACAGTGATGTAGAGAAAGATTTCATATTTCACAATGAAAAGGGCTTAACATTTAAATTAAAAAGATAAGAACAGAAAAAAAACAAAAGAAGAAATTGAACAGGTCATTAAAAAATTACCAACTAAAAAAAGTCCTGACCCAGTCGGTTTCACCAAAGAATTCTACCAAACATTCAGAAAAGAACTGATACCAATCCTACACAAACTATTCCGAAACATAGAAAAGGATGGAATCCTCCCTGATTTTATGAAGCAAGCATAACCTTGATACCAAAACCAGGAAAAGACACCACTCAAAAGGAAAACTACAGACCAATATCCCTCATGAATATAGATGCACAAATCTTCAACAAAATCCTAGCCAGTAGACTCCAACAACATATCAAGAAAATCATTCAT
>NW_006922814.1:128888-129982 GCF_000298275.1 Orycteropus afer afer | reverse complement strand
TTTTCCTTGAGGAACTCTATAGTTTTAGGTTTCATATTTAAGTTTTTGATTCATCTGGAGTTAGTTTTTGGGGATGGTGTGAGGAATAGATCTTGTTTCATTTTTCTGCAAATAGATACCCAGTTTTGCTAGCACCTTTTATTAAACAAACATTCTCTTCCCCATTTAATGGATTTCGGCCCTTTGTCAAAGATCAGCTGACCACAGCTGGATGTATCTATTTCTTGGTTCTCAATTCTATTCCATTGGTCTATGTGTCTGTCATTATACCAGTATCATGTAGTTTTGACTACTGTGGCTGGAGAGTAGGTTTTGAGATCTGGCAGTGTGAGACCTCCTACTTTGTACTTCTTCTTCAGTAGTGCTTTGTTTATCCGAGGTCTCTTTCCTTTCAATATAAAGTTAATGATTGGTTTTTCCATATCCTTAAAGAATGTTGATGGGATCTGGATTCAAATTGCATTGAATGGATAGATTGCTTTGGGTAGAATTGACATCTTTACAATGTTCAATGTTCCTATCCACAAGCATGGGATGTTCCTCCATTTATATAGATCTCTTATTTTTATTTATTTATTTTTAATTGTGATTTTGGAGAACATTTACAGAGCAAATTCACTTTACATACAGCAATTTACATACACATTGTCTCATGACATTGACCACAATTTACCACAATGCATCAGTTCCCCTCCCACTTCCTCCCGACAGTTACATCTTCTCTATGTCCACCCCTCCATGCACTCCTGCACCCTGAGCTGTTTCCCTCTGCATAAGCAGCCCTTCTTTCTCCCATGATTGTTCCCTCCAAGGAGTGTATCTACCTCAGGTAAACGTTCAACTCTTATGCCTGTCTGTTGTTTGCTGGAAGCCACAGGTGTGCGTTCAATTCCAGAACTGAAGGGCAGCTAGGGGCAATAGTCTCAGTGGTTCCACCAAGCTGTATTGGACCAGTAAAACTGGTCCACCTCCTTTTTTTTTTCTCCAAATGATTTTGAGTTTTGTTCCACATTGTTCTCCCTCTCTATCCAGGATCTCTTACATAGATCCCCTTCCAAGTGGTTGACAGTGTTAGCCGGGCACCATCTAGTTCT
>NW_006922814.1:127547-128788 GCF_000298275.1 Orycteropus afer afer | reverse complement strand
GGTCCACCTCCTTTTTTTTTTCTCCAAATGATTTTGAGTTTTGTTCCACATTGTTCTCCCTCTCTATCCAGGATCTCTTACATAGATCCCCTTCCAAGTGGTTGACAGTGTTAGCCGGGCACCATCTAGTTCTGCTGGTCTCATTGTCATATAGACTGCAGATATGATGGTGTACCTGTCACTACGATTGATTGTTTCCATGAATTTTTGGTTTTCTTCATTCTTTTTTGCTCTGGATGAGGAGAGACCCATTGTTGCATCTAGATGACAGCTTGCAAGCTTTTAAGATCCCAGTGGCTACTCGCCAAATTAGGAGGTGGAACCATGTTTTGTGTAGTGTTTTATGCCAATTGAGCTTGATGTCCCCTGCATCTAAGGTCCCAAGTCCGCAGGTTGAACTACTGGGTCACTCTTGGTAGCTGGCTGTGACCAAGCAATGACTGCAACCTTGTCCCTTGTCAGGTCTACTATATACCTAGGAATTCAGATCAATCACATAAACTTATGGGACCATTGTCTGTCAACCCTATATATGTTCTTGGGTACACTCCCTGCTTCATAGACATACCTACTAGCGTTCAGCCTGTCCACCCATCTATCCACCCGTATACCCAAGTTTGCCTTCATTGACAACACAGTACTACTGTATGTGCAAAAGGGTTCATCTTTGTTGTCTGTACTTCCCATGTACCTCTCTATGTCTTTCTCATGCTCAATGCCACCATATTGATCACTCACATTTGGTACGTTGCCCTTCTCTTCACCCAAATCAATACTTATCTCTATTTATGTAACAGTGTTCTCTCCCCTTTCCTCCCACTCCTGGTAACCAACAAAGAAAATTTCCTTCCATATATAAACTGTTACTTGACTTTTACAATAATGGATTAATACAATATTTGTGCTTCTGTGATTGACTTATTTCACTCAGCATAATGTCCTCCAAATTCATCTACAGTATGCGATGTTTTGCAGATTCTACATTATTTTTTAGTGTTGCATAGTATTCCATTGTGTGTATGTACCATAGTTTTGTTATCCATTCCTCAGCGGATGGACACCTAGGTTGTTTCCATCTTTTGGCTATTGTAAATAGTGCTGTGATGAACATGGGTGTGCATATATCTGTTTTTGTCATGGCTTTCACTTCTTTAGGATATATACCTAGTAATGGAATGGCTGGGTCAAATGGTATTTCTAATTACAACTTTTGAAGCAAAGGTCATACTGCTTTCCACAAT
>NW_006922814.1:121959-126217 GCF_000298275.1 Orycteropus afer afer | reverse complement strand
ACATATCTGACAAGGGACTTATCTCTAGAATTTATAGAAAACTCCAACACTTCAATAACAATATGATAAATAATCTAATTAATAAATGGACAGAAGACACGAATAGACACTTCACTAAGGATGATATTCAAGTGGCCAACAAACATATGAGGAACCCCTCCTTGGGTTGCCGAGGCAGTATCACTATGGAGGTAGATTGCCCAACCTTCCTTCTGAGGAGTGGCTGGTGGATTTGAACTGCCAGCCTCTGGTTAGCAGTCAAGTGCCTTAGGCACTACACTACCAAATCAAAACAACGAGATACCATTTTGCTCCAATACTAGTAGCAAAGTTCAACAAGACAGAAAATAACAAATGCTAGTGAGGATTTGGAGAGATTGGGACTCTCAAACCCTGCTGGTAGGACTGTAAAATGGTAGAACCACTGTAGCTCCTTCAAAAATTGGAATTAGAAATACCATTTGACCCAGCCATTCCATTACCAGGTATATACCCTAAAGAAGTGAGAGCCATGACAGACATATGCACACCTATGTTCATGGCAGCACTAGTTACAATAGCCCAAAAGATGGAAACAACTTAGGTGTCCATCAACTGAGGAATGGATAACCAAACTATGGTACATACACACAATGGAATACTATGCAACCCTAAAGAATAACCAAGAATCTCCAAAACACTGCATAACATGGATGAACTTGGAGGGCATTATGCTGAGTGAAATAAGTCAATCACAGAAGGACAAATATTGCATTAGTCCATTATCGTAAAAGTCAAGTAAAGGTTTATCTATGGAAGGATATTTTCTTTGTTCATTACCAGGGGTGGGAGGGGAAGGGAGCGAACCCTGTTAATGCATAGGTAAGTATTGATTTGGGTGAAGAGAAGAGCAAGACATAGAGAGGTACAAGGGAGGTACAGACAACAAAGATGAACCCTTTTGCACATATAGTACTGCGCTGTCAGTGAAGGCAAACACGGGTATATGGGTGGACAGATGGGTGGACAGGCTGAACTAGTAGGTATGTCTATGAATGGGGGAGTGTACCCAAGAACATGTACAGGGTTGGCAGACAATGGTCCTATAAGTTTATGTGTATGATCTGAATTCCCAGGTGTATACTAGCACTGACAAGGGGCAAGGTTGTAGTCATTTCTTGGTCACAGCCAGCTACCCAGGGGGACCGAGTAGTTGAATCTGTGGGCTCGCGACTGTAGTCACAGGGGACATGGAACTCAACTGGCATAACTTACTACACAAAACACTGTTCTACCTCCTACTTTGGCGAGTAGCAACTGTTTATGCACAGGGAGACAGCTCAGGAGAGGAGTGCATGGAGGGATGGATATAGGGAAGAGGTAACTGTCGAGAGGAAGTGGGAGGGGAGATGTTGCATTGCGGTAAATTGTGGTCAATGTCATGAAACCAAATGTATGTGAACTGCTGTATGGAAAATGAATTTGCTCAGTAAATTTTCACCCAAATCACAATAGAAAAATTAATAAATACAAATACAAAGTCAAGAAGATGGTTCTTTGACATGGTTTACACCAACTGCTTGGTCTTATATTCCCATGTCCAGCCCTTTTTCTATGACAGTGGCATAATAATCTCATCACACATAACCCAAGCTGATAGGAGCACTATTCCTAATTGTCAAACATTGGAAACCACCCCAATGTCTATCAATTTGTGAATGGGTAAACAAAATCTGGTATATACATGCAATGGAATATAATTCAAGCACAAAATGAAATAACAGTCTGATACAGGATGAACCTTGAAACCATCAGGCTACATGAAAGAAGCCAGACACAAAAGACTATATTATATACAGTGTGGTTCCATTTAAATGAAATAGCCAGACCAGGCAAATCCCTAAAGACAGAAAGCAGATGAGTGCTTACCAGATTCTATGGGGAATGAGGGAATTGAGGGGTGATGGCGAAGAGGTTCACTCAGTTTGTGATACTCTCTCACAGCAACCCCAGGACAATAATACAGTAAATTATATCTCAAGTTAAAAACAAACATTTTGTTCCTTAACTACCAATACCATTGGCACAAACCCCTCTGAGAAGAATAACAAAATAGTGTAACGATTTATAGTTAAGAAGTTCAGGGGTTTCTTTTTGGGGTGATGAAAAAGTTATAAAATTGACTGTGGTGATGGCTGCACAATTCTGTGAATATACCAAAAGGCATTGAACTGTGTACTTTATACAGGTGAATGGTATGGTGTGTGGATTATATCTCAATAAAGTTGTCCAATGAAACCTCAGCACGCTGAGCTTTCAAAGTGTCAGTTCCTGCAAGGTAACCAAAGCAACAGAAGGCATTTTCTCCCCCTCACTTCACCATTAGCCCAACACCAGGCACATGGCTCAGACATTGACAGTGCACAGCAGGCCTGGGGGAGGCTTGGGGTGAGCTTCTCTACCCATTCCCACCAGTCACGCCCATCACCAAAAAGCAAGTATCTGCTATGGGCAGGCGCTCACCCAGACACCGCTCCAGGCACTGGCAATAGCACAGTGAGGAGGTCACTGCCCTGTTACCCTGGAGCTCTCCTGTCAGTAAAGGAGGCTACAACCACAGTGTCTGAGCCTCCATCAATCACAACAGTAAAGTGGGGCTGCAAAACATAGAAAGGGGAAATGATGTAAACAATCTGGAGAACTTATTTTTAGAGCACCATTTCTGATGTTCTTGGGGAACAGGAAACAAATCAGGAATAATTAACTGCAGAAAGAAAGGAAAAAAAAAATCCTACTGAAGTTGGATTAACAGCTATAAAACAAAGATACATCAATCACATCCAAGCTCTTTTCATACAAACATGCATTAAGAAAAACCATATGGGAACATTTACAGGACACATCACAATGATTATTTCTTAAAGATCACATTACAGGACTTGGTTTACTGTAAATGTGTTGCTAATTATTTCACTGTCATGCCTTCCCTTGCCTGCTGCAAGAGAGAACAGTTAAAGGGGCATTTCCCACGTACACTTGACACCAACTCCATCACCTCCACATCCTGGCACTGGCACTACCTAACACCTACTGAAAAGGGTCAGGGTGTCACTAATGTACTCTAAAACAAAACCAAATCAGTACTCCAGGAACCAATCTCCTTACAAACTTAAAATATTAGTTTACCAAAATATAATTTATGACACAATCCTAATCCCTCTTTAGTCTGGAAATCGCAAACTAATCCAATATTGCACTCTCTTCTTCCTGGTAAGGTAAGCCCATTTCTCCATAAAACCAGATAGTTTTCAAAGTAGGGACACAATCCACAAGCTTGGATTCACCCATATTGCTTCAAATGACATTAGAGAAGCAGCATCTTGGTAGAGTCGTAAAGCGACTTACATTCTCCTGCCTGCCCACTGTGAATCAGCATACACAGGGTTCTAAGATTTACAAAAGAATTCAAAGAAAGGAGAGCATATGATAAACCCTGGCTTTCATTTCTCAGGAAGGTAATAGTGTGAGTTTGTAGTTACGAGACAAGCAAACAACCAGGCCACTGGACCTCCCAACGAATGCATCATTCAAGCAATAAGGCATTCCATGATGTTATGTGAACACCATGGGCTAAAGGAATGTGTTTTAGAAGTAAAGGAAGGCATAAACTCAAGTCAAGAGCTGTACAAGATTGAGGAAAGCTGCCAAGGCAGAGGACATGAAAAAAGTATTTTAACTGACAAAGAATCCTCTCTCTTGGGTGTCCCTGCTGCAATCCAACTGAATGAAGTTACAGAAATAATTGAAACCAGACAGGCCAGGACCATAAAAAGGCCAAGGGAGAAACTGTCAATAGGGAGTTGTAGTGTTTCAGGTTAGAGGGCAGAAGATGACAGACTTCAGAAGGCAACTGAACAGGTAAAATGGCCAGGACTGACACTCATTTCCAAACTAGTGTGCACACATCAAGCTCAATTAGAATGGCATACTACACAAAAACATTGTTCTACATCCTATTTGGTGAGTAGGAACTGGGGTCTTAAAAGTTTCCAAGTGGCCACCTAATGCAACAATGAATGAAGAAATCCAAAGACACATGGAAACAATTAGTCCAAGAGACTGGTAGACCATGCAATCCTCAGCCTATATGACCATAAGACCAAAACTAGATGGTGCCCAGCTACCACTATCAACCACTTGGAGAGGGATCTGTGTGGGAGATCCTGGACAGAGTGGGAGAACTATGTGGAATAAAACTCAAAATCATAAATTTAAAAAA
>NW_006922814.1:119606-121495 GCF_000298275.1 Orycteropus afer afer | reverse complement strand
AATGGAGTAGGATATAGCAATGTTTTTGTGTAGTATGCTATGCCAATGGAGCTTAGTGTCCCCAGGGACAATGGTCCCAAGCCCGCAGGTCCAACTACTCGCTCCCTCAGGGTGGCTGGCTGAGCTAAGTTATAATAATTTTCTGAATTGTTAAATATTTTGGTGTATATATTTTTTACCAGAATTAAGTAACTACTGAAGACACTAACTTTCAGGAAGATGGAATAGACATACTTTTTTTTCCCTATTCCTCCAAATAAATACAACTAAAATCCCTAGACATTGTATATAATACAAGAATAAGTAGACTCTAAAAGATGTAAAGAATAAAGTAGACTAGCTAGGGCCCCTGAGACGCAAGGAAGAACTCAGTCATGTCTTCGTTTTGCCTCATATATCCCAAACCCAAAGGACAGGGTAGAACCAACACATAGGGTTTCCTAGCCTGTAAATCTTTACAGAAGGAGACTATCTCATCTTTCTCCTGCAGAGCAGGTGGTGGGTTCAAAACCCCCACCTTTTGGTTAGCAGCCAAATGCCTTAACCACTGCACCAGACTTGAATACAATTGGTTTTCTTTCTCATCTTCAAATTTTCTAAATCGTTTGATGCTTGAAGCAAAAATTATAAAACTGTCTAATGTGGTTCTATATGTATGTAAAGAAAATATTTAAGAATATACACATACATCTACATATTTGGGAGTAAGAGAGACATAAAACAGAGATAAGTTTTTGATACTTCACTCAAACTGGTGAATGTGATACCAGTAGACTGATACGAATATGTACATATAATGAGTATCTAGAGCAACCACTAGAAAATCTATACAAAGAGAAACTAAAAATCATTACAGACATCCAAAGGGCAATAGTTTCAGGGACTCATCCAGCTCCATGGCTCCAGAAAGTCTGGAGCCCGTGAGAATCTGAAAATCTGTTCTTGATTTCTCCCCTTTTGATCAGATACTTCTATAGACTCTTTGATCAAAATGTCCAGTAATGGTAGTCGGGCACCATCCAGTTCTTCTTCTGGTCTCATGACTAGGAGGCAATTAACCACACTTTCCATATCTTACTCCTTCCCCTGATGTGTGAGGTAAATGGAGACCAATTTTGCCTTGGATGGCCACTTGCAAGCCTTTAAGGCCCCAGGCACTATGCAACCAGGAGGCAGAACAGAAGCACTATACATGTTATTGGGCCAGGTAACTGGGCTGTTCCAAGAAACCATGACCCTAAGCCTCCAAAGCAAGGACTGAAATCCCATGAGGTGTTTGGTTGTACATAAGCAGACTCAGTACTTACTTTTTTTTCTTTTTTGGTCCTTTTATAAATATATCTATCACACAACTTGTTACAGCTATACAACTCATTGACAGCACTGACAATCACCTGTGCAACCCTACTCTTAACTCTTAAATTTTTCCATCACAATAAATGGAAACTCAATATTCCCTGAGCAATAATCAACCTTTCCCTCAGCCCCGCCCACCCCTGGTAACCACAAATAAACTTTAGTCTCTATACATTTGCCTTATCATCTTTTTATATAAGTGAAGTCATACAATATTTGTCCTTTTGTGATTGACTTATTTCACCCCACATGTCCTCCAGCCCCATCCATATTGTAGCAAATATCAAGACTTCATTACGCCTACTGACTGAGTAGTATTTCCATTGTATGTATGCACCATGTTTTATTTATCCATTCATCTCTGATGGGCATGTAGGGTGATTCCACCTTTTGGGTATTGTGAATAATGCTACACCTATTGCCCTGAGGTGATATTTAAACCTTAAACCAAAAATATCCTTTGAAGGCTTTAGGCCCAATACATTATCTGGGTAGTCATCTAATGATCACAACCTTGAGAAATATATATTACT
>NW_006922814.1:115435-119414 GCF_000298275.1 Orycteropus afer afer | reverse complement strand
TTAACAGAATGAAAAGGCAACATATAAAAATTTATAAGACAGCTCAAATAGAATTAAGAGGGAAATTTTTAACACTAAATGCATACTTTAGAAAAGAAATGCACAAGCCCAACACCCCCCTCCTCCAAAGAAAGGATACATACATATAAACCCATTGCTACAGAGTTGATTCCAACTCAATAGTAAACATACAGGACAGAATAGAACTGCCCCCCCCCACACACACACACACACACACAGTGTTTCCTAGGTTATAAATCTTTATGGAAGCAGGCTGCCTCATCTTTCTCCCATGGACCAGCTGGTGGGTTAGAACCAACAACCTTTTGGTTAGCAGCTGAGCAGTTAACCACTAAGGCACCAGACTTCTTAGACAGACAGATAGATATACACATAACCAGTCACCTCACAGGATTAGTTCTCTTGGTTTGAGGACTTAGGGTCACGGTTTTATAGGTCAATTCATTCAATAGGCACAACACAGCTCACAATGCTCATGTTCTCCATCCTAGTTTGGTGAGCAGTGTCCAGGGTCTTAAAAGCTGGCAAGCGACCATCAAAGATACAATTATTGATCTCTAATCATCTGAAGCAAACGACAATGAAGAAAATCTAAGAACGAGAGATGAATTCAGAATACAGGGTCTCCATGAACCAAAGCCCCAGACCAGAACTACTAGATGTGCCCAGTTCCCATTACCGAACATTTAATCAGGGTCATGATAGATGGACCCCGATAGATAGGTTTTTATGTTTAAAAAAAAAAAAATTTAGGCTTGGCAGAGGACAGTTCTAGAAGCATATATGTACGTGCTCTAAGAATATCCCAGTATAAAGTAAAGCTGACAAGGGACAAGGTTGTGGTGACTTCTTGGCCACAGCCAGCTACCCTGAGGGAGCAAGCAGTTATACCTTTGGGCTCAGGACCATGGTCACTGTGGACTTCAAGCTCAATCTACATTAACATGCTACACAAAAACATTATTCTACATCCTACTTTGGTTGAGTAGCGACTGGGATCTGAAAAGCTTGCAAGCAGCCATCTAAGATGCAATGATGGGTCTTCTCTCTTCATCCAGAGCAAAGAATGAAGAAAAAGAGAAACATGTAAACAGTTAGTCCAAGGAACTAGTAGACCATGCAATCCTCAGCCTATATCACTGTGAGATCAGAAGAACTAGATGGTGCCCAGTTAACCACTTGGAGGGGGATCGGTGCAGGAGATCCTGGAGAGAGTGGAAGAGCATGGGACAAACTCAAAATTGTAACAAAAAGACCAAGTTTACCGGTCTGATACAGCCTAGTGAGACCCGAGACTATGGCCCCCAGTTAACCTTCAGCCACTCACTCCTGTGGCTTCCAGCCAAACAACAGAGAGGCATATGGGGTGAACATGTACATCAGGTAGATATACTCCTTGGCATGATCAAGTATGGAAGAGCAGACAGGCGGTTAGTTGCTTTAGATAATGTAGACCAACGTTCAAGTAACATGCCAACCCATTATTTCTGGCCTATTCTTTTGCCAAGAGAAGTTGCCTTTATCTTTCAGCAATTTCAATTTATACCTCTTTATAAATGAGTATCTTTATCCACTGGCACAATTTCAAAGTACTCAGTTCCAAGTATTGCAATTAGTATTAAGCACTTTATGCATCATTTAACATTCTTCCAAACATTTTATTGGCCATCCCACCCAACACCACAGTGTGTGGGTTTTTGGTATCACTTACACCTTTCATGCAGAGGGGATAATTGAGGTATATGCTAATTTACCCACCAAGTCAAGCCAGCTCCGGAATCGGGAGCATGCTCTTACCAGTTCCTTGGAGTCTGCAGCCTAGTACATAAATGCATTTGGTGATCCCAAGTATCACCACAAGCCTCAGCAGCTCCTTCTGGAACACAGATGACAGTGTCCAGTTAATGGTATCTAGGAACCTCAGATTTGTTTTTTCCTGGGGTCTGGAAAATTTCCTAGTTACAAGGGTTTAAAACAGCATTTGTGCATGGCTGACATACTTGATTTGCAGATTCAACTGAAGGTTTACCAACTTTTCAAAAGAGCTGAGCCTATAATTAAACCCCCATGAAATGGTGGCAGGAGCCATAGGGTTCAACACCAGCAGGCTTGGGTTACAGTGAAATGGTGGATCCAAATACTGGGAATACCCATCAGTCAATAACCAAAACTAACAGCTTTACTGAATGTGTTTTTAAAAAAGACCCCCAACTACAACCAAGGAACTTTCTAACTAATCCTTACTTGTTTCTTCTTGTTGTTGTTAGATGCCATCGAGTTGTCTCAGACACATAGCGACCATATGCACAGCAGAACAAAACACTGCCCAGTCCTGTGCCAGCCTCACGATCCTTGCTATAACTGAGCCCATAGTTGCATGCACTTTGTCAATCCATCTTGCTGAGGACCCTCCCTTTCTTCCCTGACCCTCCACTTTATCAAGAATAATATCCTTCTCCAGGGTTGCTACAGGTCAGTAAAACCACGATAGTCCCAACTCAAATGATAAAGCCTGGAATTCCAAGTCTTCCCTGGGTTCCAGGTCTGCAATCAAAAGCTCAAACTTTTCAAAGCTACTTGAGACCACAGCACTTCTTCAGGAGGTAACTAAGGCCTGAAATTGCTAACTCAAATTTGGGAAACTGAATCCTATACCGTGGATGCAAAGAAGAGTCCCAACTGGTGACCTTCTCCACTGCAGAAACAACCCCACTTTCCTCCTTGGATCAGCAAACACAAGAGAAACTGTCTACTGATTTTTAAAGTGGAAAGAGCTCTCCTTAAGAATGGTCTCATGAAGGAAGGCCTTCTTACCTGAAAAAATACCTGTTTATTACTTGGAACGAGGGGTGTTGTGGTCATTGTCATCGTTATCCCACCCCAACCCTTTGCTATGGAGCCAATTTCTTAAACATCCTTTCTGAAGCATCTAAAACACAGAATCAACAAATAAGAAACAGATAAAGCTTCTTGATATAAAGCACAAACTAATTTGACCATAAGCTACTTCTTCAGACTTAAGAGATACGGGTATAAATAACATAGGAACTCCAAGCTGGAAAGAATCATTATGGTTTATACACAATTTTTCTTAATGGCAAGATCACAAAACTAAATTATCAGCAGTGTGAAATTATTCAGCCTGGAGTTGAATGGAACATGATCAGTGCAATTAACAATCTTTTGCAGAGCTGGGATAGAACTTTAAAAAAAAAAAAAAATCACAACAAAGCAAAAGAACAAGAATTGTCAGTCAAGGGACCACCCCCAAGCACAAAAAGTAAGTAGTCCATAAAACATTTTCACATAATTAATACCACAAAGCAAAAAAAAAAAAAAATCACATAATTAACATATGGGAGGAATATACCTATGTCTGAACTGTCACCCTTCCAATCTAAAACTGTTCCAATTCTTAATCCAGGTACCTTCTGGCAACTTGGAACCACAAGTAGTGTGTTGAGGCAGTAATGCCAATGGGTAAACAAATGAACTTTGGATGTGCTGTTATGAAGTTTAGACTTTACCCTTAGCATAACAGGGACCCCACAGAGGGTTTTCAAATGGCAAAAGGGACAGAGCTCCTGATAATCAGCACCCCTGAAGACAAATGGGGAGATTGTGGTCAGGAAACTGGAACATAGAGAAAGCAGAGTAACAAATTTGAAAATTGAGTTTAGTAGGCTGACTCAATAGGCCTTGAAGACTGGAATTAGATGGGGGTGGCCCAAAGGTTCTCTGCTTTCCTTCTAGGTTTGCCAAGTTCTCTGTAATGAGGAACCGACTATTATAATTTGTAGACTTACCTTATGACTTGGGAGCTCTGGTAGCGTAGTGCCTAAGGCACCTGACTGCTAATCAGAAGGCTGGTGGTTCAAACCCACCAGCCACTCCTTGGAAGGAAGATGGGGCAATCTACTTCCATAGTGACACTGCCTCGGAAACCCAAGGAGGGGTC
>NW_006922814.1:112401-115335 GCF_000298275.1 Orycteropus afer afer | reverse complement strand
GAAGGAAGATGGGGCAATCTACTTCCATAGTGACACTGCCTCGGAAACCCAAGGAGGGGTCGCTATGAGTCGGTCCAACTCGATGGCACATGACAACAACAATCACCTTATGACTTGGAATCCACTGAAATGGCACTGAATACTTTGATGACCATCAGAGTCACTGGATGGAGGCTAAAATTTCAGAACCCCAGCACCAGCACCACCCCACCCCAACCCACCAAGTTGTTGTTGTTAGGTGTGGATTTCAACTCAGTGACTCTGTGTGACAATTACTCTAGGCGGTAAGATCACCAGGTCTTTCTTCTATGGAGCTGCTGGGTGGGTTCAAATGCCAAACCTTAGGTAAGGCAAGTGAGCACATAACCATTGTGCCACCAGATTTCCTCTCCCAGAATGAGGATTCAGCAAACCCACAATAGAGCCAGACCAGCATTTCCCACTCCCACTTATCAATGCCCCAAGGCCCCCTGGTTAAAGTAACTAACAGGTGTGAGTAGTTGCCTTTTATCAGGAAAGCATGATGGTTTAGGAAATGGGTGGGATAATGATAAGTGGGGAGGGGCTTTTTCTCCTCTTGAACCACAATCAAGAAATGCCTAGATGCAATCAAAACTGGATTGTTTAGGTTTTATAGCTTTAAGCCTATAGCTGCCTAAACACAGATAAAAAGAAAGTAAGCTCCCAGAAGGCAGCTCAACAAATACAGAGCAAGCTGGGAGCTCAAGGGGTTGGTCAGAGGGTTCAGGCATTAGGGAAGGGAGGTAACATGAAGCCACAGGTTTGGCTGAGTGGGGAACACTAGCCAAGCCCCCTCTGCCCCTAAACCAAACCAAATTCACTGCCATACTGTGGAATCTGCCTCACAGTGCCCAAGCTTACTTCTGAGGAGTGGTTAGTGGGTTTGAACCGATAGCCTTCTAGTTAGCAGTCAAATGTCTTAGGCATTAAGCCACAAGAGCTCCCTAAAAGCAGCCCCAGTGCAAACCTAGAAGGAAATCAAGGACCATTCTCCATGACTAACCTCCCAGGGATACTTTCTGCAAAATAGTCACTGCCACAAATGGGCCAGGGAAATTTTACTAATGAACTACCAATCTGGATTACCTCAATGGCCTACACTTAGACCTTAAACTAGGCCTTGGAGGTAGGCTAACTCTAGGGGAGGTAACTGTCCTGTGTATTACAGCAGCATTGTCCCTACATTGCCTCTACACACTAGATGCCAGATATCACTCCCACTCCCAGTTGTGACAATTAAAAATGTCTCCAGACCCAGAAGAACTAGATGGCACCCAGCTACCACTGTCAACCACTCGGAGGGGGATCTATGTAAGAGATCCTGGATAGAGAGGGAGAACTATGTGGAACAAAACTCAGAATCATTTGGTGGGGGGGGGAAGGGGACCAGGTTGCTGGGCTGATCGAGCCCGGTGAAACCACTGAGACTAGGGCCCCTAGCTGCCCTTCAGGTCTGGAATTGAACCCTCACCTGTGGCTTCCAGCCAAACAAAAGACAGGCATATGAGTTGAACATTTACCTGAGGTAGATACACTCGTTGGAGAGCTATCATGGGAGAAAGAAGGGCTGCTTGCGCACAGGGGGACAGCTCAGGGGGCAGGAGTGCATGGAGGGATGGACACAGGGAAGAGGTAACTATCAGGAGGAAGTGAGAGGAGAACTGTTCCACTGGGGTAAATTGTAATCAATGTCATGAGACAAAGTGTATGTGAACTGCTGTGTGGAATGTGAATTTGCTTGGTACATTTTCACCCAAATCTCACACACACACACAATGTCCCCAGACATTGCCAAAAGCCCCCTGGGGACCAAAAATCACAACACGTTTCAGAATAATTGCCTCAAACCAAGAGGCTTGGAAGCTGTGGACTTAGAATAGCCCTGGTTTGAATCCTGGCTACACTATTTAAAAGGTGCAAAAAAGCTAATGGGTCTATTTATTCTACTTCCGTAGTGATACTGCCTGGGCAACCCAAGGAGGGGTCCGACTCGATGGCAACAACTACTAATGGGGGATAAAAGGACCTGCGACCTGCCATAGGGAGGTGGTGAGCATTACAAAATAACCTGTGATTCACTTGGGCAATTAGCACCAGAGGTAATGTCGGCTTTTATGTTTTCAAAGACGAGTTTTGGAAACCCACTCCAACTCAAAACACTAAACCAAACCAAACCAAACCCATTGCCATGGAGTTGATTCTGACTCAGAGACCCCCATTGGGTTTCCAAGGCAGTAAATATGGAAGTAAATTGCCCAGTCTTCCTTCAAGGCACCTACAATAATATAAACACCTTGCAGTCCCCATCTCCCTCCAGCCTAGAAAGCCTTAAAGTAGGGGTCCCACAGATGCTCAAGGGGCCAGTGGATACAATCCAGGGGGTCTGGGAAATTGCATGGAAGGGGTAGAAATTACATCTTTATTTCCAGTAACTGAAATTTTCTTCAATTTTGATCATAAGCCAAAAGCTGTGTATTTCTGGCTGCTAATACTCTGACTCATGGCAAGCTCGTGTAAAACAGAATGAAACACTGCCGCTTCCGCACCAATCATCTTCATCATTGTTGGCATGTTGAAGCCACTGTGACAGCTACTGTGTCAATTCACCTCATGGAAGCTCCCGTTTTTTGTTGACCCTCGATTTACCAAACACTGATGTCCTTTTCCAATAATTGGTCATTCCTGATGAGGTGTCAGAAGTTAAGTATTATGGATTGAATTCTATCCTGACCGCCCCCCAAAAAATGTGTGTTCGAATCCTAACTCCTATACCTGAGGAGAAAAGCGCTCTGGTGGCATAGTGGGTAAAGCATTTGGCTGTTAACCAGAAAGTCAAAGTCAGCAGTTCAAACCCACCAGCAGCTCTGCAGAAGGAAGATGAGGTGATCTACTTCCATAAAAATTTGTTGTTGC
>NW_006922814.1:108291-111186 GCF_000298275.1 Orycteropus afer afer | reverse complement strand
AAAAAAAAAAAAAAAAGCCTCCTGGGTTACTCCATTAGCCAGAATACTAAATAGGGAAACACCAGGCCCAACCTGAAGGTCTGGGTTGCACTGGTAACTAAGTTACGTGGAATCGCAACACAGTAACATAATGAAATGGCTTAATTCCACTAAAATCACATCATGGAACTGGAGCATTAGCAAGGATTACCAACAAATGGGAGAAAAAGAACATGAATCCAGGCTCCACAGGCATTTGACTCATGTTTGAGTCACATCCAATACTCACATGCCAAGAGTAATGCCTTTTGACTCATTATCAATTAAAATAAGTGTTTTTAGAGACCTCACACGTGGATTTCTCACCAAATGCCCCTAACTGAACACCACCAAGAGCTTGTAAGACCTATGTCTAGCCAGCTGCTCTTATTTCACAAATGTGGACAGAGACTAGAAGTGTGATTTAACACACAGCAAATCAAGTGATAAGAGCAATA
The DNA here is from genome assembly GCF_000298275.1 of Orycteropus afer afer. Taxonomy (NCBI): domain Eukaryota; kingdom Metazoa; phylum Chordata; class Mammalia; order Tubulidentata; family Orycteropodidae; genus Orycteropus; species Orycteropus afer. The sequence goes on along the minus strand of NW_006922814.1, from coordinate 110,710 downwards.
CAAAGAGTCGGAATTCTTATTCCCAAAACACTTTTGTAGGGCACTCAAAATCTAACATAGATGTGCACACGCCTCCCTACCTAGTATAATTTCCTTCTAGAAAGTTCTTTGGCTTGCCGTCAAATCTTTTTCATCTTTAAGAATAGGTTGGGAATTAAAATAACAGCTACCATCTGACCCTTCCCTCTCAAGATTCTTTTTTTCTACTCTCCACACACATCTTTATCCTCTTCTTAATTTTTAACTGTTTTCTTTTTGCACAAGAAGCTCTAGTGGTAAAATGGTTAAAGCGTTCGTTCACCTGCTAACCCAAGTTTGGCAGTTCAAACCCACCAGCCACTGCATGGGACACAGATGACACCATCCACTTCCCTAAAGATTTATAACCTTGGAAATTTATGCCTCAGGTCTACTCTGTCCTATGGGGTCACCATGAGTCAGAAATGACTCAATGGCAGTGGTTTCTTTTCACCCAGCTGAATTCTCTGCATGCCACATCCACAGCCTGCCAACTTAAAACTTCCTAATATTTTTCCTTTCCCTTCCAAACCGGGAGTTAGCCTCAGGTTCTCTCTCTCTCAGATCAGTGTCAGCCTGCTGTGTTACAATTCTCCCTTTTTTTCATAGTTAGGTGAAACTGTCCGTCCCTCTACTTGTGAAAGAGAACACTGTAAGCCAGCATTTCAGAAGGCAACACCTTAATAAGTAGAAGGACAACAAAGGCTCCATGCAAGGAAACTCAAAGGAACTCTGGTGGCACAATGGTTATACGCTCAGCTGCTAACCAAAAGGTCTGCGGTTCAAACCCATCAGCCACAGAAGCTCTAGACCCCATCCTCAGATGGCCTTCCCTAAAGCCTAGAAGAAAAGCTATGCCTGATAAATATGGAGGAATTCTCGTGATGCTTACAGGCTCAACCCCTCAGGTAGGTGACTTGGAACCACTGTTTCTTCCTCACCTATAAATTAAGGGCTTCCAGCCATTTCATTCCAATTCTACCGCTGCAGAGAAATTGCAGGTCTGGACCTAGGATATAGAATCTACATTTCAATGATGTTTATGAACCACCTGGGGATCCGTATCACCCAAGGATCTTGCTAAAGGGTAGATGCAGATTCAGTCTGGGATGCAAATTCTCAGCAGGGGGGTCCAACCGGAATGACTGGTTGGAAGCCCTACTAGAACCTTCACTAACCACCAAGCTCTTAAAAGAAAAAAACACTCACTGCCATGGAGTTGGATCCGACTCCTAGCGACCCCTCCTTGGGTTTCTGAGGCGATATTACTACGAAAGTAAATCCCCATCCTTCCTTCCCAGGAGTGACTAATGGGTTTGAACCGACAGCCTTCTGGTTAGCAGTCAAATGGCTTAGGCACTAGGCTACCAGAGCTCCCCCAAGCTCTAAAAACTGATGGCCTTAAAAAAAAAACCTTAGCTTTCTTAAACAACCCTAGTGCCTAGAACCAAGCACTATTTTCTCTCCATTCTGCCCAGCAGTCACCCTTCGCCCCCAGCAGTCGCCCTTCCCCCCTTCCTTACCTAAGAAAGACAAGAGCTAAAAAATGCTGTTTTCTCCAAATTGCTTTCTGACTACCCAAATATACTGAAGCTGCCTGACAACACTACAGTGTTTCACATCTACTCCCTGAACATGAACAGCCCTCTGGGGTGTGCACCATTTGCCCCCTTTGTACTGACTGGATGATGAGGCTCAGAGAGATTCTGAGATAAGCCCAAGGTCACAGGCATGGTCAGTCAGGACTCAAACCCAGGTCTCGATCCAAATCCCAGTCTTTTTATTCAACCGTGCTTCTTCGGAGATCCTTTAAATTTGGGGGAGAATATGCAAAATGAGTTTATACTTGGAAATTCTAAAGAAAAAAGATGATAAAGTCACATACTGAAAGAAAGGTTGAAAAGGCTGCGCCAGCTATAATTCGAGGAAAAGCAAGCAGAGTACGGGTGAGACTCGCCAAGCGGAACGTCTGGGCAGCGCACGTTCAACTCCGCAGGAGTCATAGGTTTAAAAGCCACCATAAGACATACCAGCAGTCCACCCCTTCCCCCATGTTAAATAAAATGCACCCAGAGAAAAGCCCGCAAAGCCTCTCCCACTGCCCCCAGCCCGGTCGTGCTCACGCACGCTGGCCAACTTACCGGGGCTTCTGGTGTTCGCCTGCTCCGGTCTTCGAGTGCCCCCGCTGCGGGAAGTTTTCATTTCCGCGCCCAGACCTCACCCCCCCAACACACACACACACACCCAATAATAACAATCATTTCCTTTTCCCGTCCCTCTGGCCCTTACGGGGAATCCGTCTTCTGCGCAGTGGGTTAAGTCTGCAGGGCGGCCTGGCCGCGTCCTCCCCCGGTCCGACTGCTCGTGAGGGGAAGCCCCTGTCCCAGGAGGAAAATTTACC
>NW_006922814.1:105445-107766 GCF_000298275.1 Orycteropus afer afer | reverse complement strand
GCTAGTGGTGGAAACGTGGGCGCCTGCTCCCCGGCGTGCGTCACCAATGGCCGCGCCCCGCGCAGGGTCGCGCGGCGCTCCCGCCAGCCGTTAGGTCCCTTTAGGTTTAAACGGTGCAGCCAGACTTCCAAGGGGCCCGCCCTGGGCAGTTCCCCCAGGACCACCCCTTCACCCCCCACCCCAAGCCCAGGCCTCTCTGATTTCCTGGCCAAGTCATGGAAATAAAATGCTAGGACCCACCCTCGTCAAAAAGTCCTGCCTGTTTTCTTAACTCTTAAAACGCTTAAACAGTTAAACCTATTCGATTATCGTCATTATTAGCAGAGGTCAGTTTTGCATTGCAAATCATAATAGAAAGCACTTGGGCATTTAGCTCATCTACATTTTCTATGCAAATAGGAGTGGGGGAGGAGCAAGCAAGGGGTAAACCTGTTGCCGACTTTAATTGGGAAGAGAATTAGGATTTGTTTTTCTACCAGGACTTCTTCACCACTGATGCCTCAGTTTATGGCAATGAACCTTTCCACAGTGGGCTCCTCTTCGACATTGGGGTTATGGCTGGCATTCAACATAATGATGGCAAAGGAAAGAACATAAATGGCCCTGGCATAAAAACCCCCATCGACGATATCACTGGGCAAATGACTACACGTTGTTGTAAGGTGCTGCGGAGTATGTTGCAACTGATAGGACCTTATGTACAGCAGCAGAAACACTGCCCAAGCCTGTGCCACCCTCACAGTCATTGCTATGTTTGAAGCCATTGTCGCAGCCACTGTATCGATCCATCTAGTTAAGGGTCTCCCTCTTTTTTTCTTTTTTTGGAATTTGGGCAAACCATTTTATTTCATTTTTTTATTTTTCTTTTTTTGGAATTTGGGCAAACCATTTTATTTCATTTTTTTACTGTGATTTGGCTGAAAGTTGACAAAGCAAATTCATTTTTCATTCAACTGCTGATACACATTTTGTTTCATGACAATGATTGCAATCCCCACGATGTATCAGCTCTCTTCTGGGTCTTCCTCTTTTTCTCCTACCCTCTGCTTCACCAAGGAGCTCTGGTAGCATAGTGGCTAAAGCACTTGACTGCTAACCAGAAGGCTGGCGGTTCAAACCCACCAGCCACTCCTTGGAAGGAAGGTTGGGCAATCCTACTATCGTAGTGATACTGCCTCGGAAACCCAAGGAGGGGTCGCTATGAGTCGGGGCCGACTCGATGGCACATAACAACAACAACAACTGCTTCACCAACCATGATGTCCTTATCCAGAAACTGGTCCCTACTGATAACATTCCAAAGTATATTAAGTCTCTCCATGCTCCCTTTGAAGGAGCATTCTGGCTGCACTTCCTCCAAAACAGATTTGGTTATTCTTCTGGCAGTCCGTGGTATATTCGATATTCCTCGCCAACACCATAATTCAAAAACCTCAAGTCATCTTGGGAGCTCTGGAAGCTTAGTGCCTAAGGCACTTGACTGCTAACCAGAAAGCTGGCGGTTCAAACTCACCAGCCACACCTCAGAAGGAAGATGGGGCAACCTACTTCCATAGTGATACTGCCTCTGAAACCCAGGGAGGGGTCGCTATGAGTCAGGTCTGATTGAATGGCACATAACAACAAGTCGTTGTCTTCGGTCTTCCTTATTCATTCTCCAGCTCTCACGTGCATGCCATGGCTTACATAGTACACCTTAGTCCTCAAAGTGACATCTTTGCTTTTGAACACTTTAAAAAGGTCTGCTGCAACAGATTTACCCAGTGCAATACGTCTTTTGATTTCTTGACTGCTCCCATTAGTGTTGATTGTGGCTCCAAGTAAAATGAAACACCTGACAACTTCAGCATTGATCATGATGTTGCTTATTGGTCCAGGAAAGCAATTACATTACATTAAATATAAGGTCATTACATTACATAAGCTGATATTCTCTGCCAAAAGTCAGCTGGTCTGATCACATGATCACTCCATGACATCACCTAGACTAGTGTTTGGCCAAAAAATTGAAAACCAAAGCTTAGCCTAGGTGTCACATAAAATAAACCAGCAGGCACAAGAACTTGAATGGGCAACTCATCTCTCTCCCCCAGGGAAGTGCTCAGTGGCTGTTTTGCCAAGTCCTTCACCTTCCCACAGGGACTGGACAGTGAAGTGTCTCCACGGATGCTCTTCAATAGACCATTCTCTGTTAACAACTGGATCCCTTTTTAGAGCCTACATTAAATCTTTTCCTAACCATGGCCACGTATGTGTTCCTTTGCCTATTTTTCCTTTCGTCTGTGGATCCCAGGTTCTCAATTGTTTTAGCTATTCTGCTA
>NW_006922814.1:101100-104029 GCF_000298275.1 Orycteropus afer afer | reverse complement strand
CCAACCTCCCTTCCGAGGAGTAGATGGTGGGTTTGAACCGCGAGCCTTCTGTTTAGCAGTCAAGGGCCTTAAGCACTATGCTATCAGAGCTCCTATGCCACCACTTATTGTTGTTGTTATGTGCCATCAAGTTGGACCCAACTCATAGCAACTCCTCCTTGGGTTTCCGAGGCAGTATCACTATGGAAATAGATTGCCCCATCTTCCTTCCGAGGAATTGCTGGTGGGTTTGAACCACCAGCCTTCTGGTTAGCAGTCAAGGGCCTTAGGCACTATGCTACCAGAGCTCCTATGCCACCACTAGGCCCCATAAATTACTTGGCCAGAACTGCTCAGCAGCTTGTGTCAGGCAGTTTGGCAGTAGCAACCACTCACCTCAGGCTCTGGTTTCTGTCCTGAATCTTCCCTATGTCCTTCCCTCCCATGCACTCCTGCCCCCCTAGCTGTCTTCCTGTGCATACACACCCCTTCTATTCTCCCATGATTAATCTCTTCAAGGAGTGTATCTACCTAAAGTAAATGTACAGTTCATATGTCCAACCCTCTTCTTGAAACACCTCAGGGCCCCTCGTGTTGTGCATTCTTCCTCATGGCAACAACAAACTCAGCTAATTCAACCCAAGTATGTTCCCAGTGGCATGTGGCTGGACAGCAATGACAATATGAGCAACAGGATGAAGTCAAAGCTTAAACAGAAAAAACCCATGCTCACTGAACAAACTACTGAGCATTAGATATTACCATGATCCAAAGCTCACTTTCAAATGCACCCACTTGCTTAGAGCTCAGGCCACATTGGACACCTGCATCAGTGTTTTTGTAAACTTGGAAGAAGAGCCACTCCACCCTGCCCAGTCAGCAACAGTAGCAGCCTACTGGGAAGAAGGAAGTCAGAAATGGAAAGGAGCGCTTCTGCTGAAAAGGAGAAGGTAGAGGCAGAGCGGGGTGTTAACTGGAACCATTTGCAGGTTACCAGAACCTGGAGGCTGCCAATGGTGCTGCCATGACAAATCTTCCTTGTGAAAAGTAGGAATGCTTTCAAACCTTTTGTTTTGCCTTTTGATTTTTGCTTTTTTGCTAGTTCACTTGTGGTCCTTGGAGACATTAGGCTTCCCAGCCCTCTGTGTGTGGCTGTGGTAAAATCACTTCCTCTCTTAAAACATCTGGTATTAAAAAAAAGCCACTGCCACCAAGTGGATTCCAAGAAATAGCGACCCTATAGGATAGAGTAGAACTGGCCCCTGAGATTTCCAAGGCTATAGATCTTTATGGAAGCACTGTCTCATCTTTCTGCCATGGAGCGGCTGGGGATTTGAACCGATGACCTTTTAGTTAGCAGACATATGCACTGGACACTGCACCACCAGAGCTCCAGCATTAGTTACTGGGATTAGAGAGGCCCACAGGAGCTCTGGTGGCATAGTGCCTAAGGTGTTTGACTGCTAACCAGAAGGCCAGTGGTTCAAACCCACCAGCCACTCCTCGGAAGGAAGACTGGGCAATCTACTTCCACAGTGACACTGCCTCAGAAACCCAAGCAGGGGTTCGCTGTGAGTTGGATCTGACTCAAGAACAGTGAGTTTGTTTTTTTTTTGGGCAGAAATCTGGATCACTCCCCTACTATTTTTCAGATGAATGTGAGTTTCACCCAGCTAGTTAAACACTGTCCTATACCGAATGGTGACCACCACAAAGATATGCCCATGACATAAACTCTGGAAACTGTACATGTGACATTATTTGGAAAAAAGGTCTTCACAGATGTAATTAAATGAGGGCTCTCAAAATGAGATTAAACTGGATTACCCTGGTGGGTCATAAATCCCCTGGGAGATGGCCATATAAGAGAAAGGTAGACAGACACACAAGGAAGGTCATGTGAAGATGGAGGCAGAGATTAGAGTCAGCAAACACAGGACAAGAAACGCCTGGGGCCACCAGAGGCTTGAATAGGCAAGGACTCTCCCCTAGAGCCTCTGGAAGGAGCAGGGCCCCACTGACACCTTGATTTCAGACTTATGGACTCCAGAAAGATGAGTGAATGAATTTCTGTTGTCTTAAAGCCACCCAGTCTGTGGTATTTTGTTACAGCAGCCCTAGGAAACTATTTAATTTTTATTAAAAAGACTAACATAAAGAGAGAATGGAATCTTTGATGGGGATTCCCCTCCCCCTGCATTTTCACACTGGCATGGGGGAAAGCAGGCTTCAATACATACTGATAGCTGGGCCGAACACACTGAGATACTGATGTAATGGATCCAGGGGGCAGGCTGGGCATTAGGACTTAAAAAAAAAAAAAATCAAGAATGAGAAATATCATTTGAACCAGCCATTCCATTACTAGGTATATATCCTAAAGAAGTGAGAGCCATGACAAGAACAGACATACGCACACCCATGTTCATCGCAGCACTATTGACAATACCCAAAAGATGGAAACAACAGAGGTGTCCATCAACTGAGGAAGAATAACCAAACTATGGTACATACACACAATGAAATACTACGCAACCCTAAAGAGTAACCCAGAATCTGCAAAACACCACATAACGTGGATAAACTTGGAAGACATTATGCTGAGTGAAATGAGTCAATCACAGAGGGACAAATATTCTTTAAGTCTGTTATTGTAAAAGTCAAGGAAAGGTTTATCTATGGAAGGAAATTTTCTTTGTTGGTTTCCAGGGATGGGAAGGGAGGGGAAGGAACACTGTTAGACAGGTAGAGATTAGTATTGATTTGGGTGAAGAGAAGGGCAATGTACCAAATATGAGTGATCAATATGGTGGCACTGAAGAAAAGAAAGACATAGAGAGGTACATGGGAAGTACAGACAACAAAGATGAACCCTTTTGCACATACAGTACTGCATTGTCAGTGAAGGCAAACATGGGTATATGGGTGGACAGGCTGAACTAGTAGGTAT
>NW_006922814.1:98662-100920 GCF_000298275.1 Orycteropus afer afer | reverse complement strand
TGGGATAACATGCTACACAAAACATTGTTCCACCTCCTACTTTGGCGAGTAGCAACTGGGATCTTAAAAGCTTGCAAGCAGCCATCTAGATGCAACAATGGGTCTCTCCTGGGCCAGAACAAAGAAAAAGGAAGAAAACCAAAGATCATGCAAACAATTAGTTCTGGCAACTGGTACACCATGTGATCTGCAGCCATACAACTATGAGACCAGAAGAACTAGATGATGCCCAGCTACCACTGTCAAGCACTCAGAGGGGGATCTATAAATAAGGGGGGAGGGACAAGGTTTGCTGGTCAGATACAGACTGGTGGAACCACTGAGACAATCGCCCCTAGCTGCCCTTCAGATTTGGAATTGAACCCATACCTGTGGCTTCCAGCCAAACAATAATAAAAGGGGAAAACATGAAGGTTGCTGGGAAAGCACCCTCCAGATGGTGGTTTTCCCCAAGACAAAGTGTATTCAGAGGAGCAAGCAGCCCAGGGACATGAACCACCAGCCCTGTTACAAGACAACTCCACACACACCCACATCCACACATACACAAAGTTTCTTAAGTAAAAAAATTCCAAAAATTTCCTCAGAGTCTCCACAGCACAGCCGATAGAATACCCCTGGGGTAAACACGTTCCTTGGGCCTCTAGAACCCTGGCTAAGTACCTTTGACCCCTGCTCTGATAATTTGTTCAGCTGCTCTGCTAGGAGGCTATTTTAATCCTTATAACAGCCCCATTTTACAAAGGGATTAACTGAGGCTCACAGAGGATAAACCCACTACCAAACCCACTGCCTTCAAGTTGATTTCCACTCATAGCCAGGACCATTGAGTTTATCAGGTGGCAAAACTTACAGAAGTAGATTGCCCAGCCTTCCTTCTGAGGAGTGCCTGGTGGGTTTGAACCACCAACCTTCTGGTTAGCACTCAAATGTCTTGGGCACTGTGCCAGCAGAGACTGGAGACCGCAACAAGTATTCATTAAATGTTACTAGGCACTCTGGTAAAAGTACCTAAGGCATTTGATGGCTAATCAGAAGGCTGGCACTTTAAACCCACCAGCTACTCCTCGGAAGAAAGGTTGGGCAATCTACTTCCGAAGTGAAACCAACTCGGAAAAACAGGGAGGTCAATAGGAGTCACATCCGATGCAATGGCAGTGAGTTCTGGCTAAAATGATGATGGTGTCTGTATGATTAGTCAGGCACACTACAGACTAGGCACTAAGGACATCAGGAGAGCCATCTTCAATTTTCATCCTTGCATTCCCAGTGCTTAGCATGGTGGCTAGCAAACAGAAAGCCCTCGGGATAGAAAATCATATTTGACACCACAAAATACCCCAGTGAACCTGTGTTCCCAAAAGAACCAGCCTAAGCATGACTTTGTGCACTTCATTTTCTGTCATTCAACACATGTCCTTGATCCCCAAGGCTGCTGGGCAGTCCACAGCCAATTTAGAAGCCCTCTATGCCTAAGGCACTTCACTGCTAACCAGAAGGCTGGCGGTTCAAACCCACCAGCCACTCCTCCGAAGGAAGGTTGGGAAATCCTACTACCCTAGTGATACTGTCTCGGAAACCCAAGGAGGGGTTGCTATGAGTCGGGGATAACTCGATGGCAAACAACAACAACAAGAAGTCTTCACTGGTAGAACTCTCTAGACTTATTTCAGTAATGACAAAATGGAAGAAAGAGGAGCACAATGCCCAAGGCATTTCACTGCTAACCAGAAACCTGGAAGTTCAAAGCCACGAGGCTTACCTCAGAAGGAAGTTTGGGAAATCAACCTCCACAGACATAATGCCTCCGAAACCAAAGATAACTGACTATGAGTTGGTTCCGACTCAACAGCCCATAGCCACAAACAAAAACAAGTGACAAAATAAATTTACCTTGAGACTTTTGAGCAACCAGACTGAGTGGTCAGTCATAATCGTCATCATGTCCCTGCTGACCCACTTACAAGGAGCATACAGGCCACAGAAGCTTGAAAAGTCCTTTCCACCCTTGAAACTGCACTTATATCCCTGTCCCGCCCATCCCCCCACCAAGGCTCACCAAGAAAAAAAAAAAAGAAATTCACTGCCATGGAATCCATTTTCAATTATGGCACACCCTTAAGGATACCCAGGTGGTAACTTTTCATAGAAGGGGATTGAATATTCCTCCTTATGTGGAAGACATTGGTGCATTTCACCTGCCAACATTCTCGGGAACAGTCAAAAGCCTCAGGCACTGCACAACAAGGACTCCTCAT
>NW_006922814.1:93631-97062 GCF_000298275.1 Orycteropus afer afer | reverse complement strand
CCCCCACCAAGGCTCACCAAGAAAAACAAAAAAGAAACTCACTGCCATGGAATCCATTTTCAATTATGGCACCCCCTTAAGGATACCCAGGTGGTAACTTTTCATAGAAGGGGAATCGATATTCCTCCTTGTGTCTAAGTCCTTGGTGGGTTTCACCTGCCAACGCTCAGTCAAAAGCCTCAGGTCCTGCACAACCAGGACTCCTCATGTCTGCACCCTCCCAGGATGCCAGGAGTTTTACAAAGCCTGACTTAAAATCAGGCTCAGGACATTTACACCACTTAGTGCTAAGAGGTCCCAACTCAGGGAGATAATTAAGCTAGCCTCTTAAGAAACCTTGCCCTGGAGACCCTTGAAAAAGTCCTCCTTCCTCCAAGTCAAATGATGTCCATCCCACCCCACTCCCTCCATTGCTCCCACCTCAAGCAAAGAATGAGGTATTTGGGGCAGGGAGGTCAACTGTGGCAGGGCGTTACCTAAGCCCTTCAGCCCAAATGGTAAAGCACTGGAAATGCTACCAAAGAGAGTAACAGAGCTGCTTGTGATCCAAAGACTAGCACCCTGCTCTCTCTTCTGAACATACCATTCTTTAATATAGCTCTTCTTGAGAAAAACAAACTAACTCACTGGCATGGAGTGGATTCCCACTCTAGCCACCCCACCTTGAGTCTGAGGCAGTATGTATAGAGAACTAGATTGCCCAGTCTTCCTTGAGAGGAGTGCCTGATGGGTTTGAACAGTCAGCCTTTAGGTTCCCAGTCATAGACACTCCAACATGTCAGTCTTGGTCACTTGTGACCATTTCCAATCGCCTCCCCAGTGCTTTCCGACTCAAGGTAACCCCATATGTGTCCGTGTAGAAATGAGCTCTATAGGGTTGATGGGGGCTGATTTTCTTGTAGTAGGTCACCAGGATTTTCTTCTCATGCACCGCTTGGTGAACTTGAAACCTCCATTTGGTTTCAAAGAGCATGTTCACTGTGTGCACCCCTAGGGACAAATGTCTCAGTTGTTGTTGTGGGTTAGGTGTCACAGTCAATTTTCAATTCCTAGTCAGCCCGTGAGGAGCTGTGTTAGCATAGTGGATAAGGCACTTGAGTGCTAACGAGAAGGCTGGCGGTTCAAACCTATCAGCCACTACTCCGAGGAAGATGGGGCAATCTACTTCCATAGTTATACTGCCTCGGAAACCCAAGGAGGGGTCGCTATGAGTCGGGTCCAACTTGACGGCACATAACAACAACAACAACAACAACATTGAGCACTTGGGACAGAGCAGAAGTGCTCCATCCTTTTCTAGCTATAATCTTTCTGGGAGCAGATTGCCAGGCCTTTCTTCTGTGGAACCGCTGCGTAGGTTCAGATAGTGAACCATTCCATTAGCAGCTGAATGTGGTTGTTAAATAGGTCTTTTGCATTAATTAGCAGAAGTGGAGACACCAAGGAAATGGGAAACAGAGTTGTCTCAGCTCCAAGGGTAGGACCATCCTGGGTGTCAAAGAACCAGACCTTTCCCAACTTGGTTCTGGAGGGTGCGGTCTGCTTGTTCATGTGAGCCAGTGGGATGGAATCAAGCTGCTGCCCAGGAGTGACGGGGCAGGACTTCCCTGCCCAAGAGGGAGAGGAACAGGGCCCACCAGGCCAAGAAGGTGAAGTCGCCACTTAGGAACTGGGGGACTGGAGTCACCCAGTGAAGAGATTCGTACAGATACCACCCACTGATGATCTGTACAGATGCCAAGTTGACAAGGGGTGTAATTGTGGTGGTTAAGTTTATGTGTGAACTTGGCTAGTCCTGGTTGAGTGGCTGGGAGGTGGATATAGTAGTCCCCTTGATGAGACTGGTAACCAACTCCATGGTGGAGTCCACTGTGAGCAGCTCAGTAGCTGCCTTAAGAATGTTGTCTGCTTCCCATATATAAGAAGCAGCTTTGGGAATTGTCTCTAGCTTATGGCACGCTTCAAACCTGCATGTAACTGTGTTGTTGTTCAGCAGCCTACCATGCTCTGCCGACCTTGGGACTTACAATAGACTTGAATTAATGGTCTGCCTTGTGGTTTGGTAACATGGGGACTGTGCGTTTTTACTTGCCAACCTTGGGCCTGGCAGCCTCAGCAGCCAGTAGTACCTGAGTGAAGTGATACCTCTAGCTTCTTTTCAATCATATATAACTAGCCCCACAGCCATGACTCAGTGGATTCCATTCAGCTTTCTGTACTATGGACATGCTGATGGTTCTCTTCATCCTAGATGGTTACTTTTGTTTTGCCTTTGTCCTGTGCAAGGCTTAATAAAAGTGTCTTTACTTAAGCTGTTGGAATCTCGGTTCCCTTTTCCCCTATTAAAACCTGCCTTCCCCCTTTAAAAGGAACTATGGTGCCACAGTGTCTAAGGCATGTGACTGCTAACCAGAAGGTTTGCAGTTCAAAGCCACCAGCCACTCTACCGAAGGAAGAGGGGGCAACCTACTTCTATAAAGATTTATCAACTCCGAAACCCAATGGGGGTTGCTCTGAGTCTGAATCAAGTTGATGGCAGTGAGTTTGGTTTTTTTCCTTTGTGGTGCTGTAGTGGTTGAGGCATTTGGCTGCTAACCAAAAGGTTAGTGGCTTGAACCCACCAGCCACTATGCAAAAGAAGGATGGGGCAGTCTACTTCCCTAATGACTTGTAGCCTTGGAAACTAAAAAAGGGGGCGCTAGGAGATTGAATGACTTGATGGCAGTGAGCTGGCTTGGGCCTTCTTTGGTCTTTACAGAGGCCCACAGATACCAGTTTACCTGTGGCCTCAGCTTAGAGGCTTTTTGAGATTTAAATTAGGAGGTGTTGCTTTCACAACTATCTGGCAGCATAAAACGAAGAGCATTTCCTGGCTGAATTTTTAAGCCTGGGGCAGGTTGCTTTTAGATATGAATTGTGAAATGTGTGGAATTTCACAGAGCATAGTCATTTTTTCATATAGCACTTAACACTGTTTTAAGATAACTGCAGTCCTCACAATAGAACCAATCTCTTCCTCCATCTCCTCTAACTACCCCTTCCCCCCTCCTCCTTTTTTATGCAGTCTCAGCCCCGGAGCTAGCTCCCTATGCAAATTAGGCCCTTCTGATCTCCTAGGCTTGATTGTACTCAGGAATACATTTACTGGGAGGGTCAATATGCAATCTATTTGCCTGTCGACAGTTTGGCTGGCAGCCACAGCAAGGAGTTCAATTCCAATGCTGAAGGTTCTCACCACGCTCTATCAGACCAGTAAGCCTGGTCACTTTTATGATTTTGAGTTTTTTTGCCCATTTTTCTCCTACTCTGCCCAGGATCTCCTGCACTCATTCCTTTCCCAGTGGTTGCCTCCGGGCAGGTTTGTATCGTTAATATTTGGTTTCCTGGATAAGAAAACCCTAACATCAAAGTAAGATGTCTGTTAGTAATTT
>NW_006922814.1:91063-92635 GCF_000298275.1 Orycteropus afer afer | reverse complement strand
TTCCTTAATGTAAACAAATGTGATATTACAAACATTCTAAATAGATACCTCTTCTCTAGATTTCCTGTTATGATTTCAAAAAAAAAAAAAAAATGAAATTGATGAAATATTCCCTGTGAGAAACATTCTATGCAGTGAATCCTGTGAGAGCCAGAACTCCAGGAGAGGGCCTGGTTTTTCTGGGTCTCACAAGTTTTCAGCCTCTGATAGGACGCAGTCTTATTACGTTTCTGCTCGCTGTAAGTAGAAAATATTGCCGTTTGCCTTCTCTTACAGGTTTCCACCTTACACAGGTCCTGGCTTTGGCAAGTTTTATTGTATTGCACAAAACATAACCACTAGTAGGTTAAGGTTGCTAAGTTGCTAAAATCAAAACCAGCTTGATTTTCCCTGATTAAGGATCTCTAGTGCTGAAGTGCCTAGGGCATGTGACTGCTAACCAGAAGGTTGGCGGTTCAATCCCACCAGCCACTCCAGAGAAGGAAGATGGGGCAATCTACTTCCATAAAGATTTACTGCCGCGGAAACCCAATGGGGGTTGCTCTGAGTCTGAATCAAGTTCATGGCAGAGGGTTTGGTTTTTTTCGTGTGTGGTGCTGTAGTGGTTAAGGCATTTGGTTGCTAACCAAAAGGTTAGTGGCTTGAACCCACCAGCCGCTATGCAAAAGAAGGATGGGGCAGTCTACTTCCCTAATGACTTATAGCCTTGGAAACCCAAAAAGGGGCGCTAGGAGATCGAATGACTTGATGGCAGTGAGCTGGCTTGGGCCTTCTTTGGTCTTTACAGAGGCCCACAGATACCAGTTTACCTGTGGCCTCGCAGCTTAGAGGCTTTTTGAGATTTAAATTAGGAGGTGTTGCTTTCACAACTATCTGGTAGCATAAAACAAAGAGCATTTCCTGGCTGATTTTTTAAGCTTGGGGCAGGTTGCTTTAATATATAAACTGTGATTTGGGTGGAAGAGTTTACACAGCATATTTATTTTCCATACAGCAGTTTACACACACTTTGTCTCCTGACATGGACTGCACTCCCCACCATAGAATTGCTCTGCCCTCCTCCCCATCCCTTCTAGTTACCCCATCCCCCTCTCCAGCTTTCTTATGCAGTCCCCTCCTGAGCTAGCTTCCTGCCCAAATACTGCCCCTTGAGCTCCTAGGCTTGATTGTTTCAATAGCAGGGAGTTCAATTCCCTGGCTGAAGGTTTTCACCAGGCTCTGTCAGACCAGTAAGCCTGGTCACTTTTACGATTTTTAGGTTTTTTTGCCCATTTTTCTCCTACTCTGCCCAGGATCTCCTGCACTCATCCCTTTCCCAGTGGTTGCCTCGGGGCAGGTTTGTATCGTTAATATTTGGTTTCCTGGATAAGAAACACCCTAACATCAAAGTTAGATGTCTGTTAGTAATTTTCGTATTCAACACAAGCACGCATGCGCGCACACACTCACACACAGACCCAGACACATACATATTCCGTTAGTGATTTTTGAACAGGTCTCTCTCTTCCCTTGCACCTTATGAGCAACTTTTTCCTACACACCAATGCACTTCAATATGGAAGATGCTGTCAG
>NW_006922814.1:89856-90956 GCF_000298275.1 Orycteropus afer afer | reverse complement strand
ATCGTCTTACCTTAGAAGAAGTTCAGAGGCAGACGGCCCAGACACAACAGTGGCCCAGGCTCCTTTCCCCCTTAAGTGTTTCTTTTCTGTGTCTTCCTTCTGTATCGTCTGTGGGTACAATCCGGCCTCCACAGCTCCCATAACTGAAGAAATCACAGGAAGATGGAGGGAAAGCAAGCTCTTCCTGAGTCTCTCTTGCTTTCACGGGGTTAAAAACATCATTTCAGAAGCCGCTTAGGAGGGTGTCCCTCACAGGCCCACTGACCAGACCTGGATCCCTGGGCCTGCCCCTCTTGCAAGGAGGCTGGAGAGATTAATGGCATTTTTTAGCCTCTGTCATGGGAGGCAGCCACTGCCAGAAGGGAAAAGAGGCTTTTGGAAGTGTCGACCAACTGTATTTTGGAAGAGTCGACCAACTGTATTTTGGAAGAATGTTCCTTAATGTAAACAAATGTGATATTACAAACATTCTAAATAGATACCTCTTCTCTAGATTTCCTGTTATGATTTCAAAAAAACGAATTTTGTGAAATGTTCCATATGATTAATATTTTATGCAGTGAATCCTGTGAGAGCCATAACTCAATGAGAGGGCCAGAAGGTAGAAGGTTCAAAACCACCCACTAGGGGAAGGAAGATGGGCCAATCTACTTCCATAAAGATGACCACCTCATAAACCCAACGGGGGTCACTATGAGTCGGAAGTAACTGGATGGCAGTGAGTTTGGTTCGGCAATTTTCAAGGGAAATCCTAAGGAGTTGTGGTGCAGTGGCTAAGGCATTCAGCTGCTAACCAAGAGGCTGGTGGTTCGACCCCACCATGAGTTCCACAGAAGATGAGGCAGTCTGCTCCTGTAAATGTTTCCAGCCTTGGAAACCCTATGGGACAGTTCTAATCTGTCCGTTAGGGTTACTATGAATCAGAATTTACTCCATAGCATTGGATTTTGAAAGGAAAATTCTCTTGAGATTCTGTGCCTTGCCTTAACTCCACAGAGTTTGAATGGTCAAAAGGGATATGTTAGTGGTGTTCCCCCAGACATGCAAAAGCAAATCACTTTGTATGCTAAACAAAGCAACTTTACTTTTCAGATTGAGTC
>NW_006922814.1:87738-89106 GCF_000298275.1 Orycteropus afer afer | reverse complement strand
CTAGTGAGTGGCAAGGCTATTCTTGCTCTATGTCTCCTCTTTTTATCCTTTAATGTTTACAGGAATTCTGTAACAACTGAACAGCAAAAAAAGTCAAATGCATTTCCAGTGCACCCAGATGACACCAGAATCAATGATGAATCACTCAAAAAAAAAAAAAAATCATTACCATAATGTGACAAGTTCCTTTCATTTTTCTTAGAGGAGAAAGCATAAACCATGACCAAACTCTCTCTCACTTCTCATGGACAAGATCTTTTCCTCACATTAAAAAATATCTGAATAAGGGAGCTCTGGTAGTGCAGTGTCTAAGGCACCTGACTGCTCATCAGAAGGCTGGCCGTTCGAACCCACCTGCCACTCCTTGGAAGGAAGATGGGGCAATCTACTTCTGGAGTGATACTGCCTGGGAAATCCAAGGAGGGGTCGCTATGAGTCAGGTCTGACTCAATGACACACAGCAAGTTTCTACAGTGGATTGGGAGCTACTCTACATGTTCAATATTCAGGTGGCTGTCACACTTCCAACCTGGGGAATCTTCTTAATTTCTGCTGGCTCCCATTGCAAGAGTAGAGAGAAACCTTATGCTCATCCATTTCCTTTCTTCCAACAACAGAAAGAAGTGGAGAAATTGGAGTGTATTAGTCTAAAAGAATTAATGCATTTGAACTGTGGTGTTGGTGAAGAATACTGAATATACCATGGATTGCTAGAAGAACAATAAATCTATCTTGGAGAAAGTATAGCTGAAAGTCTTCTTAGAATTGAGAATGGCTAAACTTTGTCTGGTTTGGTCATGTTGTCAGATGGGATCAGTCCCTGGGAAAGGATAATCATGCTTGGTAAAGTACATCAGTGAAAAAGGGAAGACCCTCACTGAGATGGATTGATACAGTGGCTTCCACAATGGCTCAGGCATGGCAACAATTGTGAGGATGGTGCAGGACTGGGCAATGTTTCATTCAGTTGTACATAGAGTTGGTTGCTATGAGTCAGAATCGACTTGATGGCAACAACAACATAACAAG
The DNA here is from genome assembly GCF_000298275.1 of Orycteropus afer afer. Classification (NCBI taxonomy): domain Eukaryota; kingdom Metazoa; phylum Chordata; class Mammalia; order Tubulidentata; family Orycteropodidae; genus Orycteropus; species Orycteropus afer. The sequence goes on along the minus strand of NW_006922814.1, from coordinate 88,077 downwards.
AAGTCAACCAAAGTGTGGGGGGGGGTGTCATTTTTTACTTGAAAGGGGCCTATATCCATCCATTCAAGAGATCTTAGTACTGTTTTAAGGGTGACGATACCAAGAGTTTATAAAGCAGGAAAGGAAAAAGGATGCAGGAGGTTGCACACACGTGTTATGAGCACAATTAGAAAACTTGAGAACTATTGCATTGTGGTGCAGCATAAAAAACACGAGACTTGGAGGGAAAAATCCTGAATTTTCATCCTGGTATTTTCATAGACTATGTAATCTTTGGGAGCCCTGGTGGCATAGTGCCTAAGGCATTTGACTGCTAACCAGAAGGCTGGTGGTTCAAAC
>NW_006922814.1:86087-87638 GCF_000298275.1 Orycteropus afer afer | reverse complement strand
GATACTGCCTCGGAAACCCAAGGAGGGCTTGCTATGAGTCGGGTCCGACTTGACGACAGCAAGCGTGGTTTTTTGGATGTGATCTTTGGAGCTCTGGTGGCATAATGGATAAGGCATTTGGCTGCTAACCAGAAGCCTGGTCGTTCAAACCCACCAGCCGCTCCACGGTAGGATGATGGGGCAATCTACTTCTGTAAAGATTTACCACCTCAGAAACCCAGCGGGGGTTGCTACGAGTTGGAATTGACCCAATGGCAGTGAGTTTCTGTGCTCTTAGCCAAGTCATTTAACTTCATGAAATGTCCTCACCTATAGAAAATGATAACCTAACTTGGAAGGTTATTGGGAGAATAAAAGAATGTATGTGAAAGTCATAATCAGTTAAATGTACGGTGTGGTACAAAATCAATAATCATGGGTGTGATGTGGGGATACTTCATAAGGACAATGTGATTGGAACTGGTCCTGGCAGAGCAGGGAATAGCATTTATTGAGTACCTGCTCTGTGCCAGGAGGACAGTTAATGTGCTCAGCTGCTAATAAAAAGGTTGGAGGTTCAAGTCAACCTAGAGGCGTCTCAGAAGAAACGTCTGGCGATCTACTTCTAAAAATCCAGCTACTGAAAACCCCAAAGAGCACAGTTCTACTCGGACACTCATGGGGTCATTCTGAGTCAGAGCAACTCCATGACAATGGGTGTTACTGTTTGCCATTCATTATCTATTGCAAAAATTTGGAAGTATTATCCTCATTTTACAGAGGAAGATGTTTTTATGACACAGAGATATAATTTGCCCAAACTCAAAAAGCACTTTCTCAAATCCCCCATCCTTTTCACTTATAGGATGTTATGAAATAAAAAAGTTATTCAGATTAGAAACTGACTGAAATGGGAAATAAAGTAAAGATGATCAATTAATTCAAAAGCTGTTTTTTTTAAAAAAAGAAAACAAACTTTATTTTTAAATAATTTCAAAGGAAAGTTTTAAGAACAGTACAAAAAAACCTTAATGTTCTTCCCCCAGATTTAATAATTGTTAGCATTTTGCCACATTTGCTTTGTTATGGCTCTGAACCATTTCAGAGTACAGTTTCAGACTTCATGCCCTTTATTCCTATAGCTCAGCCTGTGTTTCCTAAGAATTTACATAAACACAGTACATTCTCAAAATCAGGAAATACAATGCTCTTATCCCTGTGCCTGTTTCTGAAGTACCTCTAAGTTGGCAGGTCTTAACTAGAAGCCTGGTTGGCTAAACTTCTTGAAGCTAAGTGAGGAGCACATATTACTCAACAAAGATTTCTAGAGCACCTCCTCTGTGCCCAGGATGCTTAGGCACTTGATGATTGATGGAAACCCAAATGAGGTTCTCCATCAAACCTAACAGACAACTATATCCGAACCCATCTTTCCTCTTTTCTTCCTTCCAGAAAGGGCATCCCTCTTCTAAAAGGCTTCTGTTCTAAATTAGGGAGCTCTGGTAGCATAGTGCCTAAGGCACTTGACTGCTCACCAGAAGGCTGGCGGTTCAAACCCACCAGCCACTCCTC
>NW_006922814.1:81623-83447 GCF_000298275.1 Orycteropus afer afer | reverse complement strand
GTGCGGGATCGGGCAGTGTTTCGTTCTGCTGCGCATGGGGTCGCTATGAGTCGGAAACGACTCGACGGCACTTAACAACAACAACAACAACCCTCCTTAGTGGAATCCCTTGTCACTCACTCTACACTGAGGACACTTAGTGGTGCTCAATATATACTGTCCTATCTTTTTTTTAAAAGGTCATTTCTTTTCTCTTACAAAATACAAAGAAGAAAAATGATCCTATTTACTCTGTATCCCCAGAACCTAGAACAGTGCCTGGCACGTAGTAGGTCCACGATATATATTTGTTAAACAATGCAAGAATATATACATCGGTTTTAGTGAGTGAAGAATGGGGCATGAACAAGCAAAACGGACCCCCCCAAATAAGCATCTCTTATTTACAAGTCAAACTCCAAAGTTGGGAGAGTTTAAGAACTCACCACAGTGATCTCAGAAGTAAATAATTTAAATGGAAAAAGCACACTTAACCAGCTTCTTTTAAACTGATAATTTATTATGAATAGAAAAAAATATTAAAATTTTACAAAAAAAGGAAATGCAAATTCATAGTATCTTATTACCCCGTATTTTAATGATGTTAAACCGTGATGATAAAAACCAATGCACTGTATTGAACAAGTAATCAAGAAATGCAGCATTCCATAGATAATCATTATATAACAAAAACAGATGAAGATAAAATAGACTTATTTTAAAATTAGCACAACTGCTCCGAAGATAAATTTTTTTTTTAACCTTTAAGGATTAATGTTAAATCCACAGACTAATTAGAGGTTAACAATCTTGGAAGTAAAAAAATAGTTCAATTAAGAAGTTAATGAAAATAATACCTTTAGATACTGGTATATATTAACGATAATCTCCAGACTGCTAGTATCTATTGTTTAGAAATGAGAAACTGTTTAAGCACGCCATTCAATTAAAATACATGAGATATGTACTTATTTCATTGTCTTATTGAATTGAAAATGTATAATAAAGAGTTGTCTTCTATATAGATAAGAAATATTATATCAAATAAGAGATCACTTCACTTATATTTATAAAATTTCGGGGTGAGGAAGACTTCCAAAGTATGTCACCAAAGGTAGAAAACATTAAGGCAAACACAAAAATAAGCATTATATTTAAAAGGAAGTTTTAATATATTCATATGTAACAAATAGAATGGCACAACTGAGCTTATGATGAAATGCAGTAAGATGACAATAATCACTCCTATGAAAAATGAGCAATGGATGTAGATAAACAAAAAGAACACAATGGCCAACAAACACATTCTAAAATATCCAATATTTTTTTTAATCAAAGAGACGGAAATTAAAACAAGATGGCATTTTTGCCTTTATATTTTTGTATTTAAAATTTTCAATACAACGAAAAAGCCAAACTCACTGCCATTGAGTCAATTCCGACTCATTGCTACCCCTTTTGGGTTTCTGAGGCAGTACATCTTTACAGAAGTAGATTGCCCAGTCTTCCTTCCAAGGAGTTTAAGTACAACGGGCATATGTATATATAAAATTTTGTTCACACTTTTAAGATAGCAATTCTTCTCCTGGGATTTTCCTAAGTTTCTAGAATTATAAAAAAAAAATCATGAATGTGCAAAAAGATTTAGTTATACAGCTATTTCTTATAACTTTTAAAAATAATATTGTAAAACTGGAAATAACAGAAGTTGATTAAATTATGGCTTATTTAGTAATAACAATGCAATATTATGTGTTGTTGTTGTTGTTATGTGCCGTCGAGTCAGCCCTGACTCATAGCGACCCCTCCTTGGGTTTCCGAGGCAGTATCACTACGGAAGTAGGA
>NW_006922814.1:71435-81523 GCF_000298275.1 Orycteropus afer afer | reverse complement strand
GGGTTTGAACCACCAGCCTTCTGGTTAGCAGTCAAGTGCCTTAGCCACTATGCTACCAGAGCTCCCACTATTATGTAGTCATTAAAATAACACCAGAAGAATATTAATAACATGAAAAAATGTTTGAAATATTATGCCAAGTTTTAAAAGCAGCCTATCAGCATAATGTAATCTTATTTTCTCAACAAATCAAAACCCTATTTATTTAACATGTTTTCTATAATGAATGTGTATTACTTTTCCAGTAAGAAATACATCATTTTTCTATAAAGGCTGAAAATTTTACACTATCTCTCCCCTAATGTTCCAATTCTACACTCTCCAAGCAAACTTCTGATACCTACTTCTTTTCCTAGGTACTTTGATAAGAGAAAAGGAGATGCCCTGAACTGAAGAAGTGAATATTCTGTAAATTGCAAAGTGTTACCTTCCACTGTAGATTTCTGGTAATACATAAAGGCTAGAAAGAAAATTAGAAGCCATTAAAGGATGGAAACACAGTGGTCAAAAGGTAGAAAAGAATCTTAGGAATAACATATGAAAGGCAGGCACCACCACAGGGAACTATGGGTAAAGGATGTGGATAAACAATTTATAAAAGAATATACATTTAGGGAAAAAAAGCAAAATATACCTGTTTTCTAACCAAAGAAATATAAATTAAAACAAAGGTGTAAAAAAGGGCTTACTTTATATCCCAGACAATGTACAGAGTCGAGTTCTCCTGTCTGATTTAGTTGAATTGAGGTAGAAAAGCTTTAGAATCACTTAGTTAATAAAAAGGGACATTTATTGAATGTTTATCAATGTTTAGATAAATAAAATGAAAAAGGAAGGAATTTTTTTTTCTCTCTTTAGTGGGAAAACAAAACACAATAATTGTGCAATTAGAATCGCAACTTCTTTAACCATTTTTCTCTACCTCCACCTATTGTGACATTAGTAAATTCTGAAATACAGGCTTTCCTTTCCTTGAATTCATTTGTCTCGGTCTGATGAAATAGATAATGGATTATTCAAATTAGCAACAAACAGTAAGAAAAGCTTCAATAACAAAACACTGTGAAGCACTAATTGAAAAGGCTTATTGTTTCAAAGAACATATATCCACATGCTTTACCTTACAAGTAAATTTGCTATTCTACTCTATTTCAGTGCTGAGTATCAGTCCACAATGAAAACAGTTGTGAAATTACTGAAAACACTTTTGCTTTCTATTTCTAGTCTTTGTATTCTTTTCTATCAAAATTGTCTCTTTTACATAAAGGGGATCAAAAGAAAAAAGACAACACGTAGATGATGAGAAAACATCAAATGGTGGTACTTTTATTCTTTTATTGCTAAACATCAAATGTTAGCAGTTATGGTATCTTCAAGCTATACCTTAAGAATGAATTACAGCACAGTCAAAAGATTTCTAAAAAATATATACTTATGCATAATTAGTATGTGGACATTCAATAAATACGATAGGACAAAATGATGACTGAGAGCCACATAGCCATGAAGCACACATTTACAATTTACTGTCACAATAGACAATGACTTATAAGAGCAATTATTAAAAGATCAAGTTTAACTGCATATCTTTTCAAACTGAGATGCTGAAAAGAATATATGTATTCTTTAGATTTCAGGTGATTAAGGAAAAAAAAATGTAAACAATACAGAGTAGGAACGCAGAGAACCAAGTAACCACATAGAAAGAACATTTTCTTCAAATCCTCAAAAGTAATTTTTGTCATCACTCTACTGAAACAAAAGTGGTTGATGTCCATAAAGAAGGTAATACACTATGGACACAAAGACCTTCCAAATTATTTTTTTATGTTAACATATATTTACAGTAAATATTTACTAATACTTTTTACAGCTTCCTTAAATAGAAACATGATTTTCTACTCCACAAATGACACTAATCACCATCCATTCAACCACATTTATGAAGCACTTACGACGTCTTATGCACTGTGTCAGGCATGCAAAAATGAAACGATATGGTCCTTGCTCTAGAAGTACCTACAATCAAGCTGACGAGACACACATGTAACATTTCCTTTATCTAATGAGGCCATTTCTATAAAAAATGGTGTTGATCTGCTCGATTTCCTGGTAAAGTAGTTCCCAAACCCTGATCCTATGGCTCAAGGAAGCAAGGTGTTTAATTTAACAGCTAAGTAAATTTTTTTTTTTTTTTAAACTCAGGATAAGAAGTTAATGAGTACGATTTCCTCTATCATTATTTTTTCTTAGTTCTTGGGGAAGGGAGGGGGGACTGACCTGCACACACATTTCAGGCTGTTTTTCTCAAGCTATACTATCACCCGGGTCTGGGCATGATGCTAATAAAGTCTGAGCCCAAATGACTGTTTTGCTAAGGAAAGAACAAATGCCCTATTTTCCTCTTGGTATCATTTTTTTCTGGTTTTAGCACTGGTATTAACTGATGACCCTGAGTCATTGATAAAATGTTAAAATTATATTCAACATATACCTTATTTCAGAAAGGAGGTAAATTTGTAATAAAATTTAAAAAGTTTCTTAAAAATGACTAAAAATTCCAGTGCTCAAAGAGCAACTCAATGATCAAAAAGGCAACCCCATGGAATAGCTCACTCAGTGAAGGTGTATACATGGTTGTCAAACGAGTTATTGCCTTTCATTGTTTCTTGGGTACATGAGAGAAGCATGTATTTTTCACCAAAGAAGCCACACACTTCTAAGACCAGTATCTCTAGGCCAGCCTGGTAACGTCCTAATTTCCCAGGGCTGTATCTTCAGGCCAAAAGAACTTGAACTAGGCATCACCCTTTTGGGCTCAAGAGGCAGTTCCCAAGCTCTGGCAAACCTTTGTTTCTACTCTAGTGTAGCCATTCCCACTGTATCACAAAGTCTTCTGTGGGCCCACAGAGGAAGCTAGGGGAAGGATGGAAAGCAAGGACTTGTTCGATCATCAGACACAGTAAACGAAGAGCAGCTGGTGAAGACAGAGCATGGCTCAGGGTCTAAGGTGGTTGCTTCTCGAAGACAGGAACCCAAGAAAGAGCTAGGCCCTGTATGGCCTCAGGAGCACAAGAGAAAATGTCTACAGTATATCCTGGAAGGGCTCTGAACTCCAAAGTCCCACAGAGCCTGGTAACCAGGACTGGGGAAGAGTCACACTAGGGATCTGCCAGAAGACTTGGCTCAGTTCTGCTGCTCAACTCTGATGGCCTCATCTCACATGCCACAGGTGAGGGACACCTGCCCACAGCTTACACTGAATGGCAAGACCAGTATTGCTATACGAGGGTACACAGACATAAGGAGGCAACTGTCTGGGGGCAAAATATGTCACATGATATCATAGATCCTTCTTCCTGCTTTGTTTAATATTTGGCATCATTTGACAAAGATTTTCCCTTTCATGTCAGCAGATTCTTACAGAACTTTATTAATTTAAGTGTAATCAGGCCTCAGTTTCCAGAGTACAAAACAATACACCGTTAAATTTTAAAACACTTTTCAAACAAGACAAAGAGCAAGAGATAACAGACCAAGGAAATGTTTAACTCTTCCACTTGGCCCAAGTCTGGTCTCCTTCAAATGCTGATAAATGATGCTTTTTCAGTAAGTTGTTTGGTTAATTCTACCCAATTTTATTCTGCTTTACTCTATATCAACACAACACAACACATGAAGTGGTATTACATATTTCAGTTGTTTAGAAATTGTGCCATAGCATCTGAAATGTGTATGTTTAGGCTTTAAAACTAGAAGGTCGTCAGGGACTGTGCCTTCCATTTCGTTTGTTCCCCACCCCAGTGTTTGGGTACTCTGGAGATAGGAAGAGTTCAAAGTTATTGGCTAAGATGTCATGTTAAGGAAGCACTCTGTATTTCACACCCAGTCAGGTTGTGAATGGCAAGGGGTATCACCACACAGTTGCATACTGTAACTTACAGATTCTGTAGTCGGAAGAGCGCAAATATTACCGTGCTGTAACCATCCAGAGTCCCAGGGTCACATTGGCAGCCAAAAGCACACTGCCCCCAAGCAAGATGAAAAATCCTATCAGATCTTTGACATCATTGTCTCCAATCACTGAGGTCAGGGTGGCATCTAGAAAAGAGTTTAAAATCCACTGCCCATCCAAAGCAAAGCAGGGCACCGCATTAACAATTGCCAGAGCTCCAGACAGTGAAATCAGATACCTGGTTAAAATCCATTAAGGAACACACTGTGAGAGCTGAGTGGAAATCACGTTTCAGTCAGTCAGAAGAAGACATTTTAATACTTCTGAACTTGAGATTACCGTTGACATATCTGCTTTCTTTAAACCTCTGCTTACCTGTAGGCATTCCTTCCTACACGTGTACTATCTACCACTCATAAACTAAGCCATTCTATAGTGAATCCCAGAAGACTAAGTCTACCTAATCCTTTAATGATATGACAAGGAAAAACAATATGGAAGGAATAAGAAAAGAGGGAAAATTGATCCTTACAAAGCACACCAGGAAACAACTATTCTGACCCTTGAACCCTACTCTATTTTACCATTATCTATAAGGTTATAGCATAAATCTAAGACAAAGCTGAAGAATTTACAAAGTACAATCTTGATTTACATGCTTTTTGGGGAAGGGTTCATTTGTTTTCCACTTAACTGTTTTGCAAATCAATGAGGAAAGAAATTAATAAATATGCTAAAGACCCCATAAGATTCTGTCCTACGGAATTCTACCTTAGTAGTGGAAACCAAGTTGGCCGCCTCTATCCGTTCCTCCCTGGGCCCGATGGAATGGAACTCTATTAACTCCTGTTTATTCATAGAGGAAGAGTCCTCCATTTAGTCAGAGCTAACAGGCCCAGACCTCACTGACTTTGAGCTGATTCCGACTCATAACAATCTCTACTGGGTTCCCAAGGCAGTAAATCTTTATGGAAGAAGACTGCCTCATCTTCCTCCTGCAGAGAACCTGGTAGGTTTGAACCAGTGACTTTCTGGTTGGCAGCCAAATGCCTTATCCACTATGCCAACAGGCCCAAAGAGGGCAGAATTCATCATGTCATTTCTAAGTGAGGATTTAATCCTATATAAACTTACTTAAAAGGTTTTAGACCTGTACAGTCAACTCTGATTTGAGAGTCTAGGTTCCTTGCCTTATACATCTTAATCTTTCTTCCTCCCTGATTAATCTGTCTCCTCTGACTTTTCTCCTAGGCATAATCTGATCTCTTGCAACAACATTCTTTTTTAATTGCTAAGCAGCTAATTGCTACTTGTAAGGTCTTGGCATGCTCTGTTCAAGGCAAGACTGCTCAAAGCCAAAATAACACACTTTAATTTTTTTTTCCCACTGAAAAGGATACTTGACAAAAGTCTCCACAACCACAGGCAGATCTATGCTTAGAAAGTTGAAACGTGGGATAAAACTGGTGATGCTCACTAGAAAGAGAAAAGGGATCATGACAATTACTCATAGCAGATAAGCAACAGCATTATGAATTTTACCAGTGTTGAGCCAGACTTGGCAACAGACAGTCATAAAACTGGGCTAGTCTATAAAATCGTTGAGCAAATCCCTTCCTAAACATATGTAGGCAGGCCATATGCTTCACATATAAAAACAATAATTATTCTAGAAAATCGAATAAGAAAGTGTGCAAGATAGAAATTCAAGACCCAATGTATATTCCTATTTTTGGGTGAGAATAAAATAGAGTTGATTATATACTAAATACATTACTGAATAAAGAGACTAATTTTAAAAATACACTAGAATTTACATCAGAAAGAGTCTTTACCCCTTCAAAGCAGTATAACCTTAAAATTACATTACCTCCAACTATTATTCATTTAATCTTTTTCCTGGTCTCAGTATTTGTCTTCATTGCTAAAACAAGGATTAAGATTAGGAGATGTTTAAGGTCTCCTGTTTAAATAAGGATTAAGATGTTTAAGGTCTCTGTTTAAGATTAGGTCTCCTAATCTTAATCCTCTGTGGATCCCCAAATCCTTTTTTTGTTCAAAACATTTAGAAACCCTTATAATTATCAATGGTACACATGTCTTATTTACCCTAACTGGTGACATTTTTCATTTGTTGAGGATATAGTTAACATTTGCTGTCTAAATCACTTAGTGGCAAACTAATGAATAAGCAGAATGACCCAGATTATATCTTGGGATGTGATTATAAAGCAATGAGAATGCCCTTAGAAGAGTAACATAAAACTCAAATGGTTTTATAGATAAATAACATGTACTATCCATATAATGGAATATTATTTGGCAATAAAAAGGAAGTAATAATGCATGCTATAGCACAGATCAAACTTGAAAACATCATACTCAGTGCAAGAAGCCAGTCACAAAATACTAGATATTGTATAATTTCATTTACATGAAATGTCTAAATAGGCAAATCTGTATATAGACAAAGTAGATTAGTTGTCTAGGGCTAAGGGAGGGTGAGGTGAGGGGAATGGGGAGTGACCGCTTAAGGGGCACAAGGCTTCTTTGCAGAGTGATGTAAATGTTCTACAGTTGATTGTGGTGATGGTTACACAACTCTGAATATACAAAACCCACTGAATTGTATACTTTAAATGGGCAAATTGTACCGTATGTAAATTATATCTCAATAAAGCTACTATAAGAAAAGAAACATTAAAAAAATGTTATACTACAAATGAGTCAACTGTATGATCATCAGCCATAGAAAGAAGCTACATACTAATCCAATCATATTGTCACTATTAAAAACAATTGGCCTATTTTTGAAATTATATTCATATAAAATTCATGCTCATTCCTTTATGGTCACATCCCCATGCATCCTGGCTTTCTCTAGGGTATATTGCTTCCCACAATCCTGGGAAGTCCAGATAAATTTAATCAACTCTCAGAGAACATTTAATTAATTATTCATTTGACATGGACCAAAATGGTGGTGAAGGAAAACTCAGATTTTCTCCTACTGGCTAAGTATCATTTAATGCTTAATGATAAATTAACAAGACTTTGATAAGTGATCACATTTCAAATAAATGACATCAATGCAAGGATTTACTATGAGCTTCCATTACTGAGAATATAATATGTGATTTTCTTGACTTCCTGAGGGTTCACCACAATATTACCCACCTGTGTAGTGGAGGTGCAGTGGATGTCCGACGTACAACATATCAATTTGAGGTGGGTGCTTCACTTTAATTAAGCGAGTGTGAGTTTCCAGAGAAGGTATTATACAGAAGTTTGAACTTGAGCCTTTTTTACAATCTTTATTGGTTCTACATACTTGAGTAGCTTCAACTGCTTTCCGGGCAGGTAGGCATGTATGCTATAAACAAAATATTAATTAGTCAATATTAAAAGTGATTTATTAACAAGAAAAACCCAAGTTATACTCGTTAGATATTTTTCATGGAATTAACATTAGGAATGATATTCATGTGAAAGAATACCAATTGGCATGTCTTAGCAAATGGATGTAACTCTGGAAGCACTCACTTGCTTATGGCAAGAAATATGGCAGAAAGCTCCCTGGGAAACCAACTAGAAGAGATCCATGTTTATGTCAATTCCGAAGAAAGGTGATCTAATAGAATGTGGAAATTATAGAATATCATTAGTATTGCAGTCAAAGTAAAAGTCTGCTGAAGATAATTCAAAAATGGTTGCAGCAGTAGATCGATAGAGAATTGACATAAATTCAAGTTGGATTCAGAAGCAGATGTGGAATGAGGTATATAACTGTTGATGTCAGATGGATCTTGGCTGAAAGCAGAGAATACTAGAAAGATGTTTACCTGTGTTTTACTGATTATGCAAAGGCACTCAACTGTCTGGATCATAACAAATTACGGATAACGCTGGGAAGAATGGGAATTCCAGAACACTTAATTGTGCTTGTGTGGAACAAGGGAATACTGTGTGGTTTAAACTCAGGAAAGGTGTATGTTAGGGATGTATCCTTTCACTATACTTACTCAGTCTGTATGCTGAACAAATAATCTGGGAAACTGGACTGTATGAAGAAGAATGTGGCATCAGGATTAAAGACAGACTTATTAACAACCTGTAATATGCAGATGGCACAACCTTGCTTGCTCAAAGTGAAGATGACTTGAAGCACTTACTGATGAAGATCAAAGACTACATACAACCTTCAGTAGGGATTACATCTCAACAGAAAGAAAACAAAAATCCTGATCAATAGACCCAAAAGCAACATCATGATAAAGGAGAAAAGACTGAAGTTGTCAAGGATTTCATTTTACTTGGATCCACAATCAATACCCAGAGAGGCAACAGTCGAGAAATAAAGTGACATAACGCATTGGGGGCAGATCTGCTGCAAAAGGCCCTTTAGAGTGTTAAAAAACAAAGATGGCGCTTTGAGGACTAGGGTACATCTGCCCCAAGCCATGGTATTTTCAGTCGCTTCATATGCACACGAAAGCTGGACAACGAATGAGGAAGACGGAAGAAGAACTGATGCTGCTGAATTATGGTGAAGCACACTGAATAGAGCACGCACGGCCACAAGAACAAGCAAGTCTGTCCCGGAAAAAGTACAGCCAGAATGCTCCTTAGAAGCGAGGATGACGACATGACACTTTGGCTCACATACTCTGAACACGTTAGCAAGAGGACTGGTCCCTGGAGAAGGACATCAGGCTTCAATTCAAATTAGATTTGAAGTATTCCACTTTCTAAGGAAGATATTAGCTCTATAAATTTTTAAAGATCCTCCAATGAAATGTGACATATGAAATGTAGAGATTTTAATGAAAGGATAGAAAGGAGATAGAACAAAATGGTGGTTTTAACATATTTCATTTTAATTCTACATGTTTTTTTTATTTTTAAATAATTATTATATTAGACAAGCAAGATTGCTTTAGGGACAACTTACCAAACGCTTATTAAAATTATTTCTGTAGGAAAAGCACACATCCGTGAGGCTGTGATTGTTACAACATTCTGTGGATCCATCTAGTCGTTTGTATGCTAAAGAGAAACACAGTCCATCAGAATCTCTTACATAGCATTACATTTGCAATAAAATTTTGTCTTCAAGATAAAAAGCATAAGTAAAGTGGCATATGAATTTGGAAAAAATGGTATAATTGAGAATTCAGTTTGAAGGCTAGTTGATACAGTTTGAATTTGCATTAAAAAAAAAAAAAAAGTAAGAAAAAAAGAAGCAACACTTCCCCTAGCTTAGTTGTACCCACCCACATATCTGCAGAGGTCAGTTTTAACAGGTTTCAAAATAATAACTCCAGATGGCCAAGCACACTTCTAGGGGATGCCCAAGAGATGCTCACAGTTAAGGATAACCCTATTGTTTGCAAATACTTCTCTCACTCCCAGGCTTACCTTGGAACTTTCTCCAAAGAATCAAGACAGCCTCTGTGGGTCCCACAGATGCACAGACAAGTGCCTGCACAACCCAGTTACTGTTTTTTTGGGAAACCATAGAAACAGGGCAACTATTTATTTCCATTATTAATTTGCTTTGTAATGTTCATTAGAACAAACTAAGGGATGCATCAATTCTTCCTCTGAATTGGCTGGTTACTGAGGTAGCCGTGTCTTCATATTATAACTGAGTGGGCATTTAATTTAGGAGGATAATACTTATGATTTTAAAGTGAACTATCAATATCTAATAGCATAAACCTGTCACTATCCCATGTTAGCTTTGTTATGGATTGAATTATGCCTCCCAAAAATGTGTTGAAATTTCTGTACTTATAAATATGACCCTGTTTGGAAACAGGAATTTGTCTTTCATTATGTTAATGAGGCCATGCAAGTGCAGGATGGATTCTGTTGTTGTTGTTATGTGCCGTTGAGTCAGACCTGACTAATAGTGACCCCTCCGTGGTTTCCCAGGCAATATCACTATGGAAGTACATTGCCCCATCTTCCTTCCGAGGAGTGGCTGATAGGTTTGAACCGCCAGCCTTCTGGTTAGTAGTCAAGTGCCTTATGCTACCAGAGCTCCTACCAGGAGTGGATTCCTACGAGAATCCTACCAGGGTGGATTCTACACCTACTCAATTAGGGGTTTAAAAAGACCAAAATAGAC